>NC_137812.1:2507517-2527517 GCF_963921795.1 Nannobrachium achirus | reverse complement strand
TCTATCTAAATGTATGATAATATAATACGTCCTCAAGTCCCAAGTTGAGGGTGCAAATAGAGATGTTTGATGCATGAAGTTTAATTTAAAATTATTCTTTTGTCACAGAAGATGAAGGCGTCAATGCTTCTCCACAAGGTAAAACCAATACTTTGGATTGGAATGAAGAGAAATACATAACTACAAGTGCATAGGACAATAACAGTGTTAATAGTTTTAGTTGTGTATTGTACATTGCACATTGATGACCTCCATAGCATACATAATGTGTTGACATGTCTTTGTCCTTTGCTTTCCCAGTGCGTTTCGGCAACTGTCCTGGCAACTGGCACGGCTACCAAGGCAAGTGCTATCTGATGGTGAACGAGCTTCGCACCTGGTCAGATGCTGAGGTAAAATATTTTACAACATGTATATTCTTAAAGGACAACTTTGTTTTTTTACAACAAGTGTTCATATTTTAGATTGTAATTAAAAAATATAAAAGATGAGAGTTGTTTTCATTTACTCCTTTTATCGTTTTAGAGATTTTAATGATTTAGATAAAGAAATTGCAGGCCTATTGTGTATAAAAATACATATTTAGCCACTTGTACGCATGCCCCCATGCGTACTCATGCCCCACGTTTAAGCACGGTAAACGTGCTAAAACAGTAGATTGAAGTAAATTAAAACATTTTTACACTCACTTTATCTTTTCTCTAATTACAATCTAAAACATGAACCCCTGTTCTAAAAAAAACAAAGTTGACCTTCAAAGCATTCTTACAGCATTTTATTTAAACACCTGTACTGACTGTCTGTCTGTCTCTCTCTCTCTCTCTCTCTCTCTCTCTCTCTCTCTCTCTCTCTCTCTCTCTCTCTCTCTCTCTCTTTCTCTCTCTCTCTCTCTCTCTCTCTCTCTCGCTGGTTTCATGTGTGTCTCCAGGCCCACTGCAGCAGTCAGCAGGCCAGCCTGGCCTCAGCCCACAGCTTCTGGGAATACAGCTTCCTGCAGCAGCTGGCTAGGACTGCTGGACACTCCTACGCCTGGATGGGAGGATACTACTTCCAGGTTACACCAAGACTCCCTTAATAATGTCTAGAAACACCTGTACAAACACTTTACACAAAGTGTCCATTCATCTAGTAGTAGAATCAATGTTAATCATAACATCTGGGGTCCAGGTTAGTGATGGAGGTGTAGCAAGGGAAATTAAAGGTAGTGAGAATATGGGGAACAAAATGGTTTATTGAAAGTAAACCATTAGTATAAGTCAATACTTGACTTTTGCTTAAAAATAAAACAGCCATACATCAGGCAGGTTATGCAGAGCTACTTTAGCACCCGCTTCGAACGTTATCAGAACATAGAATGTCCATTATCAGCCTTTATTAACTGCATAGAATGCGCCCATTATGGCCATATTGCCCATACTGAGGAACTCATTATGTTGTTATCAGACATAGTATCTGTTGATTCTGTTCACGTCCCATGGAAAATGCCCATACTCTCGTTCAGGCACTATGTTTTAATCAGACATTCTGTCTGTTGATAATGTAATGTCACATCGGCCGATATGTCAGTCACGTGACTGCTGTTTTTTTGGTGCACGAACGAGACGAGACCAAATGACTATCGTAATTAAACATAATATATAAAAAGTGTTTTGTCTCAGATCCAATTTAAAAATGTAACTTCTGTTAAATGTTGGTCACAGTTAAGACAAATGTGAAAGGATGACTTGGCAAAAAGCATTTATTTATCCAAATGGATTACCCAGCATGCACCGCGCATATGCTGGCCAGGCTGGCTTGATATTGTATTAATGTCCTACAGTTGTGTTTTATGAAACCCTCATCTCTTGACTCTGTAAAAAATAAGGCGATTTTATGCTTTCCAAGGATGTGCAATGCAAGGACCAACGTTATATTTTGAGTGAATAAAGTAAGCAAAACGATAATATGTTATTTCCTATTTTGAGGACTGACGTCACAGGGCCAGCGTCACGCAGTGGGAGAGTATTTTTTGCAGGTCTTTCAGTCCGAGCGTATAAAAAAAGCAACTGGGTTAAGGTGGAGAGAGCCAATCACAATCTTCCACGGCCTTAAGCCAGTTGCATTTCTCCTACAGTTGACTGAATGACCTGCTATTTCGTCTTCCGCTGTGTGTGGACTGTTGGAGGATTGTTTACATCAGGAACAAGAAGCGTGGTGGATTTATGAACGATTCCTGGGTATAAGTCCATTCAGGTAAGACACAATGACGGGGGTTTATGTTGTTACATGTCAGGATGTGTAGTCTGTAATCTGTATGCTTATCTTTGCGACTCACTTAAAGGGACATTCCACTCTCAACAGGGAAACAGCGTGTGAGCTTCTCTCCACATAAACACACTTGTAACTTCAAACTCCATTTTAACCATGATAGATTCATTAAAAACACCCATTATTATTTTTCTGTTGACTCATATTACCCTCCTATGTGAGCAGGCCGTTTTTTTTCCTCATTTATTTTTAATAATTATTTGGGAAAATAGAAAAAAAAAGGAAACAATAATTATTAAACATCTCCCCCAGCCAGGGAGCTGAGAGAGATGAAGCAGGGACCCCTTAGCTGAGAGAGAGATGAAGCAGGGACCCCCTAGCTGAGAGAGAGATGAAGCAGGGACCCCTTAACTGAGAGAGATGAAGCAGGGACCCCTTAGCTGAGAGAGAGATGAAGCAGGGACCCCCTAGCTGAAAGACAGATGAAGCAGGGACCCCTTAACTGAGAGAGATGAATCAGGGACCCCTTAGCTGAGAGAGATGAAGCAGGGACCCCCTAGCTGAGAGAGTGAGATGAAGCAGGGACCCCTTAGCTGAGAGAGAGATGAAGCAGGGACCCCTTAGCTGAGAGAGAGATGAAGCAGGGACCCCTTAGTTGACAGAGAGGGACCCTTAGCTGAGAGATTAAGCAGCTTTGTCTCTCTCTCTCTCTCAGCTAAGGGGTCCCCCTATTAAAGCTAAGGGGTCCCTGCTTAGCTGAGAGAGGGATGAAGCAAGCAGGGACCCCCTTAGCATGCCTTGAATGCTTTGTTGTCAGTATTAAAGTGATAGGTAAAGCCGCTGTTCTTTACTTCAACAGGGGGTCCGGGGGTCCCCAGAGTTACTACAGGGGGGTCTTCCAAATCTTTGAGTGATAGAAACTTTTGTTTATTAACCACTTGAACCCTAGCGTCCATATTCTGAGAAATCTAGCCAAAAATAGCAGATCTCCTATTTTAGGCAGAGAGCTTTGGTGAATAAGGGAAAAGAGCAGACTAAGTACAGAGTGAAAGGTCAAGTTTATTAATATTGACAGTTCAAGTGGTTAAATATCTGAAAACACAAATTGACATGAAAATACACTGATGATTGTGCTGTCAAACAATGAAACTATATGGAATCTAATCAATCTATGAACAGGTTGTGGGGGTCCCTGCTTCAATCTCTCTCAACTAATGGGTCCTTGGCCTGAAAACGTTGTTTAATCTGTCAATTATTTAAGCAATTAATCAGATTGTGGCATTTGTTTAGCTATTACCTTATACATTCTGATTAAAGAATAGCTACACATTTGTCAGGCTAAATGGTAACCGTGTTCTTTTCAAATAGGTAATTTAAAAATAAATATTCAAGGCATATTTTTAGCAGGGTTCCCACGGTCATGAAATTACTGGAAATATTTTGAAACAGTCCTGGAAGGTCCAGGAGAAATAGCTATGCATTCTTTGAATATTAGAGGCAGAAATTGTGAAAATAGCCGATCTTCATGCTCACAACGTTGCGAGGCGTTGTGAGCATGTAGATCTGCTATTTTCACAATAGAACAGTGTTATACAACATTTCTCAACTCTTTAGTGCTCGTCAGGGTGCCGGGTCCCCAGTAAAAACATGATTATTTCAGGGTCACGGCCTGAAAAGGTTGAGAACCACTGGCATACACTACCTGTCTTTGGGCATTGTGCATAGGAGTAATATAGTTATATAGTCCTGTATATTGGGTTAAATATTCTGGAAAAGTTTTGGAAATTAATTGGAAAACATTTGTGGGAACCCTGAGTAATGTGTGTGTGTGTGTGTGTGTGTGTGTGTGTGTGTGTGTGTGTGTGTGTGTGTGTGTGTGTGTGTGTGTGTTTGTGTTTGTGTTTGTGTGTGTGTATTACTACCAGCGGGGCATCCTGGCCTACCAGTTCAAAGAAAGGCCCAAGAACATTCGCTTCATCGACGAGGAAGATGCAGGCTGCCACGGTGCCCCAGCCCCACAGACCAGCTACGTCACCATCATCCCAGCCAACCCCATAAGCACCAGGTAGGCCTGTCACAATTATTACCAGGGTTCCCACGGTCATGAAATTCCTGGAAATATTTTGAGATTAGAATCATATTTTTCCAGTACTGGAAAAGTTTTGGAATTGATCAAGGCTCCTGGAAGGCCCTGGAAAAAATAGCTATGCATTGTCTTTGGTTATTGATTTGGTTAATACCTCTGAAATGGCAAATTAAACATGGGCCAAATTGTCAAATATTAGAGCCAGAAATTGTGAAAATAGCCGATCTACATGCTCACAACGTCTCGCAGCGCAGTTTTGGAAATTAATTGATAAAAAGCTGTGGGAACCCTGTTTTAGTTCTTTAGCACGGTATTAATAGAAATTCCAGCGATTATGTGCCGATTTGATTACGATTACTAAACTAGTAAGACGCCTCAGGGCGACAATTCTTGGCCATCTGGCCAGTGATGTATATCGGACCAGTTACCCATATACTATATGGAGATCCATGTACTGTACGTCCCTTTTATGCCCATACATGGAGATCCCTGTCTGAACCAGCCGCACATAATATGGGCTGTCTTCCTCCACATATGGGCAATTCCATTATGCAGTTCTGTTAGATATGGGCTTAATCAGGAATCTCCATATATGGGCATAAAAGATTCTGGGGAATACCCATATATGGACTTTTACATAGGTGATGTCACCGGATGTATCAAGGGAACCAACCCATATGTAAAAATGTGTACACACACACGTCTACACGGAGATAAGCTGTGACATTTCTCATGGCAACCTTAAGTCGCAATTAGTTGGGGCACTCCAAATTTACACAAACTCTGTTTTTCTCCACAGATGAAGCCCAAACATGCCAGGAAGGTCAACGTTGCGGCTGACTGGATTGCCACAGTGACCTCCGAGAGAGCAGCATGGATCTGTCTACAGCAGGATCAGCATGTGCGACCACTGGAGCACTTTTGGACTGAACTCTTTACATTTGGATTTGGTGGACAGATTTGTGGAGTATTTATCTGCAACTGCCTGAGGACAATGAAACAAAATGGACTTCCAGGAACTGCTCACCAGCTTCTACCGGAATGGAGAGCACCTCCCACGGTCACCAGCCCATTCGCCTATAACTTATTCGCCTTAACAGATTTGGTCCTTTCGCCTGGCCAGGCATTTTGCCTGGCTGCCACGCTGTGGGCAGACAGACAGACAGACAGACAGACAGACAGACAGACAGACAGACAGAATTTGGCACAGAGCAGAGGAGCGCGAACCAGACACAGAACGTTTGTGCTTGCACCCACCCATCTTACAAACCTTCTTCACCATAATAAAGCAGCAGTAGTAGGCTATCTTCCAAATCAAATTGTATGATGTATATATCAGGAGGACATCATGTCATGACTCATGACCTTGCGCAGCAGTGCACGTATCAATTAATTAATTATTTAGACACTGATTCCAAAGCTCTAATCTGTATGTCTGCTCAATTCTGCTGTAAACATAATGTTGGCCTTCGTTCCATTTTGGGGGCTGGGCGGCCAACAAAGTAAATCGTCACTGTCGGGCAGAAACCTTGTATCTCCAAGTTTCAAATGTGTACATTTTTTCGCAAAGCCCTGCTTCATCAAACAAGGCTGTCGCACAAAAGTAGTGAAAACAGCCGATCTACAAGCACACAACGCCTCTTTAATTACTTTATTAAATGATAAATACAAAACAAACGGTTTTCTACCCGACAACGACAAATTATAACTCAAGTAATTGGCCCACTGGCTTGTCACTTGTCATGATCTGAAATGGCAAATCTTTGAGTAGCAGCAGCGCTATGGAGAGAGATCGCTCTCTATAGCGCGCAATTAGGGCCTCTCCAACTATTTTTCCCGGGCTGAATCAGGGGCCCAGCACGTCCCTGGTTCTCAACCTGTGGGTCAGTACTCTGTTAACTGTTACTCTTGTTGCATCGAGGGCAGACGTTTTGAAAATGGTGCATTATCTTGTGGAAGAATACATGGAAAATATATATATAAGCTGTATCACAATACACAATCTTATCACGATTCTTTCTCATGTTGGTTTTTATGTTTATCTTTCAAGTTACTTAACAGTCAACCTCCTACAAGATAACAAAAAATAAAAGGGAAAAAGGATGAGGTTTGACAACTACTGATTTAGACGAAATTGCTAATTCTCTGTATTAACAATTCAACATGCATTGTATCACGATATATACTGTATATAATATATCTGAAGAGGCGTATCAACGATATGTATCACCAAATGCCAATTGTCTTTGTAAGCTTCAGGTGGTTGTTATGGTAACGCCTGCTGTCAATCAAATTGTTGCCTTCATCTGTCAATCACTGTTGGTTTTCGACCGTGTTATGCTGTGCTGGTGCTTTTGTTTTAAGATCTTTTGCATGTTACTGTTTTTGTATCAATAAATGATTTTTCATATCCAACTTAATATCTACTCTCTGGACTTACTAACCACACACTACATGCGTGTATGTTTTATGCTTGTTGCCCGCAGTAGGGCTTAGTCAGATGATAAACCTTTGTGCTGTATACAGTATGTCTGCTTTACAGTAACAATTAGTGTGCTATTACATAGTAATAATGCAGTGATACAACTAAGCAGTTAAAATTAGCCAAAAATAGCAGATCTACAAGCTCACAATGCCTCGCGCTGCGAGGCCGTGTGAGTTTGTAGATCGGCTATATTCGGCAAAGAGTTTCGTGTCGTGGAGAAAAAGAGCAGACCAAGTACAGAGTGAAAGGTCAAGTTTATTAAGTATTGACGGTTCAAGTGGTTACAGTAAATACTCTGATGATTTTGCTGTCAAATAATGGAACTATGGAATCACTGAAAAGGTTATAGGGGTCCCTGCTTCATTTCTCTCTCAACTAAAGGGTCCTTGGCCTGAACACATTGAAGACCTCTGCTGTAGAGCTCTGTAGACCCTGATATTAGATAGGTGATAGTGGAGGGTTTAGCACACAACACTGTAGAGCTCTGTAGACCCTGATGTTAGATAGGAGGGTGTGGAGTCTATGGTTATCATTCACTATAGGTTATCATTCACCATCGTCGGCAGGTTAATATTCACCAGTGTCAGCAGTTAATCATTCACCAGCGTCGGCAGGTTAGCATTCACCAGCCTCGGACTAATGGGACATCGGACTAATAACATTAAAAAACGCTGCACGCCCCATCTACTGTATCTGTTAATAGACTGAATGTCCTTTTGGACATTAGGATGTCCTAACCCTAACCCTAACCCTAACCCTGTCCGCCGTCTGTCTGCACTGATACTAAACAGTGTCACCACCCACCACCATGGTAATAGCCGCATACTGAAACAATGCACAAATTATATTTGTCATGACTGACATCACTGATACTAAACAGTGCCCAAAATGACTGACATCACGGAGTTGTCACAGACTGGCATGGGCACAGAACACCAAATATGGGCATAACAGAGAGCCAGATATAGATACAATGGGTATTACACAACTTTATCTGAGCTTTATGAAGTTTATAATGAAGTTCATAGTGTATAATGACATCTTATCATAAATACATAAAACTTAATGAAGTTCTTTCTTTCTTTCTTTTTCCTTTATTAATTCAGGGGAGCCCATTGAGAGCAAGCTCTCTTTTTCAAGGACACCCTGATCACATCATAAAAAACCACACAAGCAATGTAAAATACAATAGACAATCAAACCACAGTATAACGTTACAGATGCAGGAAGTACATAACATATAATATAGTTCTTACACAAAACATGTGCATTCACTATGTAGTGTGCCCTCAAGGAGCACTTTAAATGTCCCTATAGAGACCAATCGAACCAGTTTCAGAGATTCCTGAAGTTTATCCCACTTGTGTGGAGCATAATACTTGAAGGCCGTCTTTCCTTGCTCACTATTCATAGTTGGACAGGAATACCTAATGAATACCTGTGAGCGAGTTGCATGTCCAGTGACTATTGGTTCTACCAATGTGGATAAATACAAAGGAAGTTTACCACAGAAGGCCTTATAAATAAATAAAATACAGTGTTGCTCTCTATGAACTGTGAGAGATGGCCAACCTACTTTTTCATATAATAAACAATGATGGGTAAGATAATCATCACCAGTTATAAACCGCAAGGCACGGTGGTAGACAGCATCAAGAGGCTTCAGTGTGGAGAGTGAGGCATGCATGTACACAGCACATCACCATAATCAAAGACCGACATTATAACAGATTGTTCAGCGAGAGAGAGAGAGAGAACAAAGAAAAGTCTGACGATTTGATAACCCTAACCCTACAGCCCATTAGTCCGAAACTAGTGAATGCTTACCTGGTGAATTCTAACCCTAAACTTAACCCTAACCAATGTAGGACTAATGAACCTTTGTAGTTATGGGTAGTCCCCTCAGATACAGGGGTCCCCATCCTAAATACTACAGGGTAGTATCAACATCTGTTGTTCATTGGCTAGTTGAAAATAGCATATCTTCTAAGGTTCTGGGTTCAACGTTAAACGTTTTCAGGCCAAGGAGGTCCCTATAACCTTTTCAGTGATTCCATAGTTCCATTGTTTGACAGCAAAATCATCAGAGTATTTACTGTAACCACTTGAACCGTCAATACTTAATAAACTTGACCTTTCACTCTGTACTTGGTCTGCTCTTTTTCTCCACGACACAAAACTCTTTGCCGAATATAGCCGATCTACAAACTCACACGGCCTCGCAGCGCGAGGCATTGTGAGCTTGTAGATCTGCTATTTTTGGCTAATTTTAACTGCTTAGTTGTATCACTGCATTATTACTATGTAATAGCACACTAATTGTTACTGTAAAGCAGACATACTGTATACAGCACAAAGGTTTATCATCTGACTAAGCCCTACTGCGGGCAACAAGCATAAAACATACACGCATGTAGTGTGTGGTTAGTAAGTCCAGAGAGTAGATATTAAGTTGGATATGAAAAATCATTTATTGATACAAAAACAGTAACATGCAAAAGATCTTAAAACAAAAGCACCAGCACAGCATAACACGGTCGAAAACCAACAGTGATTGACAGATGAAGGCAACAATTTGATTGACAGCAGGCGTTACCATAACAACCACCTGAAGCTTACAAAGACAATTGGCATTTGGTGATACATATCGTTGATACGCCTCTTCAGATATATTATATACAGTATATATCGTGATACAATGCATGTTGAATTGTTAATACAGAGAATTAGCAATTTCGTCTAAATCAGTAGTTGTCAAACCTCATCCTTTTTCCCTTTTATTTTTTGTTATCTTGTAGGAGGTTGACTGTTAAGTAACTTGAAAGATAAACATAAAAACCAACATGAGAAAGAATCGTGATAAGATTGTGTATTGTGATACAGCTTATATATATATTTTCCATGTATTCTTCCACAAGATAATGCACCATTTTCAAAACGTCTGCCCTCGATGCAACAAGAGTAACAGTTAACAGAGTACTGACCCACAGGTTGAGAACCAGGGACGTGCTGGGCCCCTGATTCAGCCCGGGAAAAATAGTTGGAGAGGCCCTAATTGCGCGCTATAGAGAGCGATCTCTCTCCATAGCGCTGCTGCTACTCAAAGATTTGCCATTTCAGATCATGACAAGTGACAAGCCAGTGGGCCAATTACTTGAGTTATAATTTGTCGTTGTCGGGTAGAAAACCGTTTGTTTTGTATTTATCATTTAATAAAGTAATTAAAGAGGCGTTGTGTGCTTGTAGATCGGCTGTTTTCACTACTTTTGTGCGACAGCCTTGTTTGATGAAGCAGGGCTTTGCGAAAAAATGTACACATTTGAAACTTGGAGATACAAGGTTTCTGCCCGACAGTGACGATTTACTTTGTTGGCCGCCCAGCCCCCAAAATGGAACGAAGGCCAACATTATGTTTACAGCAGAATTGAGCAGACATACAGATTAGAGCTTTGGAATCAGTGTCTAAATAATTAATTAATTGATACGTGCACTGCTGCGCAAGGTCATGAGTCATGACATGATGTCCTCCTGATATATACATCATACAATTTGATTTGGAAGATAGCCTACTACTGCTGCTTTATTATGGTGAAGAAGGTTTGTAAGATGGGTGGGTGCAAGCACAAACGTTCTGTGTCTGGTTCGCGCTCCTCTGCTCTGTGCCAAATTCTGTCTGTCTGTCTGTCTGTCTGTCTGTCTGTCTGCCCACAGCGTGGCAGCCAGGCAAAATGCCTGGCCAGGCGAAAGGACCAAATCTGTTAAGGCGAATAAGTTATAGGCGAATGGGCTGGTGACCGTGGGAGGTGCTCTCCATTCCGGTAGAAGCTGGTGAGCAGTTCCTGGAAGTCCATTTTGTTTCATTGTCCTCAGGCAGTTGCAGATAAATACTCCACAAATCTGTCCACCAAATCCAAATGTAAAGAGTTCAGTCCAAAAGTGCTCCAGTGGTCGCACATGCTGATCCTGCTGTAGACAGATCCATGCTGCTCTCTCGGAGGTCACTGTGGCAATCCAGTCAGCCGCAACGTTGACCTTCCTGGCATGTTTGGGCTTCATCTGTGGAGAAAAACAGAGTTTGTGTAAATTTGGAGTGCCCCAACTAATTGCGACTTAAGGTTGCCATGAGAAATGTCACAGCTTATCTCCGTGTAGACGTGTGTGTGTACACATTTTTACATATGGGTTGGTTCCCTTGATACATCCGGTGACATCACCTATGTAAAAGTCCATATATGGGTATTCCCCAGAATCTTTTATGCCCATATATGGAGATTCCTGATTAAGCCCATATCTAACAGAACTGCATAATGGAATTGCCCATATGTGGAGGAAGACAGCCCATATTATGTGCGGCTGGTTCAGACAGGGATCTCCATGTATGGGCATAAAAGGGACGTACAGTACATGGATCTCCATATAGTATATGGGTAACTGGTCCGATATACATCACTGGCCAGATGGCCAAGAATTGTCGCCCTGAGGCGTCTTACTAGTTTAGTAATCGTAATCAAATCGGCACATAATCGCTGGAATTTCTATTAATACCGTGCTAAAGAACTAAAACAGGGTTCCCACAGCTTTTTATCAATTAATTTCCAAAACTGCGCTGCGAGACGTTGTGAGCATGTAGATCGGCTATTTTCACAATTTCTGGCTCTAATATTTGACAATTTGGCCCATGTTTAATTTGCCATTTCAGAGGTATTAACCAAATCAATAACCAAAGACAATGCATAGCTATTTTTTCCAGGGCCTTCCAGGAGCCTTGATCAATTCCAAAACTTTTCCAGTACTGGAAAAATATGATTCTAATCTCAAAATATTTCCAGGAATTTCATGACCGTGGGAACCCTGGTAATAATTGTGACAGGCCTACCTGGTGCTTATGGGGTTGGCTGGGATGATGGTGACGTAGCTGGTCTGTGGGGCTGGGGCACCGTGGCAGCCTGCATCTTCCTCGTCGATGAAGCGAATGTTCTTGGGCCTTTCTTTGAACTGGTAGGCCAGGATGCCCCGCTGGTAGTAATACACACACACAAACACAAACACAAACACACACACACACACACACACACACACACACACACACACACACACACACACACACACACACACACACATTACTCAGGGTTCCCACAAATGTTTTCCAATTAATTTCCAAAACTTTTCCAGAATATTTAACCCAATATACAGGACTATATAACTATATTACTCCTATGCACAATGCCCAAAGACAGGTAGTGTATGCCAGTGGTTCTCAACCTTTTCAGGCCGTGACCCTGAAATAATCATGTTTTTACTGGGGACCCGTCACCCTGACGAGCACTAAAGAGTTGAGAAATGTTGTATAACACTGTTCTATTGTGAAAATAGCAGATCTACATGCTCACAACGCCTCGCAACGTTGTGAGCATGAAGATCGGCTATTTTCACAATTTCTGCCTCTAATATTCAAAGAATGCATAGCTATTTCTCCTGGACCTTCCAGGACTGTTTCAAAATATTTCCAGTAATTTCATGACCGTGGGAACCCTGCTAAAAATATGCCTTGAATATTTATTTTTAAATTACCTATTTGAAAAGAACACGGTTACCATTTAGCCTGACAAATGTGTAGCTATTCTTTAATCAGAATGTATAAGGTAATAGCTAAACAAATGCCACAATCTGATTAATTGCTTAAATAATTGACAGATTAAACAACGTTTTCAGGCCAAGGACCCATTAGTTGAGAGAGATTGAAGCAGGGACCCCCACAACCTGTTCATAGATTGATTAGATTCCATATAGTTTCATTGTTTGACAGCACAATCATCAGTGTATTTTCATGTCAATTTGTGTTTTCAGATATTTAACCACTTGAACTGTCAATATTAATAAACTTGACCTTTCACTCTGTACTTAGTCTGCTCTTTTCCCTTATTCACCAAAGCTCTCTGCCTAAAATAGGAGATCTGCTATTTTTGGCTAGATTTCTCAGAATATGGACGCTAGGGTTCAAGTGGTTAATAAACAAAAGTTTCTATCACTCAAAGATTTGGAAGACCCCCCTGTAGTAACTCTGGGGACCCCCGGACCCCCTGTTGAAGTAAAGAACAGCGGCTTTACCTATCACTTTAATACTGACAACAAAGCATTCAAGGCATGCTAAGGGGGTCCCTGCTTGCTTCATCCCTCTCTCAGCTAAGCAGGGACCCCTTAGCTTTAATAGGGGGACCCCTTAGCTGAGAGAGAGAGAGAGACAAAGCTGCTTAATCTCTCAGCTAAGGGTCCCTCTCTGTCAACTAAGGGGTCCCTGCTTCATCTCTCTCTCAGCTAAGGGGTCCCTGCTTCATCTCTCTCTCAGCTAAGGGGTCCCTGCTTCATCTCACTCTCTCAGCTAGGGGGTCCCTGCTTCATCTCTCTCAGCTAAGGGGTCCCTGATTCATCTCTCTCAGTTAAGGGGTCCCTGCTTCATCTGTCTTTCAGCTAGGGGGTCCCTGCTTCATCTCTCTCTCAGCTAAGGGGTCCCTGCTTCATCTCTCTCAGTTAAGGGGTCCCTGCTTCATCTCTCTCTCAGCTAGGGGGTCCCTGCTTCATCTCTCTCTCAGCTAAGGGGTCCCTGCTTCATCTCTCTCAGCTCCCTGGCTGGGGGAGATGTTTAATAATTATTGTTTCCTTTTTTTTTCTATTTTCCCAAATAATTATTAAAAATAAATGAGGAAAAAAAACGGCCTGCTCACATAGGAGGGTAATATGAGTCAACAGAAAAATAATAATGGGTGTTTTTAATGAATCTATCATGGTTAAAATGGAGTTTGAAGTTACAAGTGTGTTTATGTGGAGAGAAGCTCACACGCTGTTTCCCTGTTGAGAGTGGAATGTCCCTTTAAGTGAGTCGCAAAGATAAGCATACAGATTACAGACTACACATCCTGACATGTAACAACATAAACCCCCGTCATTGTGTCTTACCTGAATGGACTTATACCCAGGAATCGTTCATAAATCCACCACGCTTCTTGTTCCTGATGTAAACAATCCTCCAACAGTCCACACACAGCGGAAGACGAAATAGCAGGTCATTCAGTCAACTGTAGGAGAAATGCAACTGGCTTAAGGCCGTGGAAGATTGTGATTGGCTCTCTCCACCTTAACCCAGTTGCTTTTTTTATACGCTCGGACTGAAAGACCTGCAAAAAATACTCTCCCACTGCGTGACGCTGGCCCTGTGACGTCAGTCCTCAAAATAGGAAATAACATATTATCGTTTTGCTTACTTTATTCACTCAAAATATAACGTTGGTCCTTGCATTGCACATCCTTGGAAAGCATAAAATCGCCTTATTTTTTACAGAGTCAAGAGATGAGGGTTTCATAAAACACAACTGTAGGACATTAATACAATATCAAGCCAGCCTGGCCAGCATATGCGCGGTGCATGCTGGGTAATCCATTTGGATAAATAAATGCTTTTTGCCAAGTCATCCTTTCACATTTGTCTTAACTGTGACCAACATTTAACAGAAGTTACATTTTTAAATTGGATCTGAGACAAAACACTTTTTATATATTATGTTTAATTACGATAGTCATTTGGTCTCGTCTCGTTCGTGCACCAAAAAAACAGCAGTCACGTGACTGACATATCGGCCGATGTGACATTACATTATCAACAGACAGAATGTCTGATTAAAACATAGTGCCTGAACGAGAGTAGGGGAGAGCGGGGTAAACTGAGACACTTTTTACATTTTCTCCCCTAGAGGCGAACTAAAAGATATATCAGTAAAAATATACACATTTCCCAGTAATTTGGGATGTTTCCTAACAATGGAAGTTATCAGAACATATTCAAGACAAAAGGCAGAGAAAATATGATTGTTTTAAAAAAAGTGGTCTTGTGTCTCAGTTTACCCCAGGACCGGGGTAAACTGAGACAGACCAGAGAAATCAACGGGGTAAAGTGATCCACTCACTTTTTTCACTTTAAAACTACCATAAAAACACAAAAACCCGGTTAACCGGGTTAAATATGCTATGTACAAAAATGTACATAGCAGACATTCTTTTAATAGGCTTTGTCCTGTCATTTCCACCCATGTGTCAAATAATGTGACACATGGGCAGAAGGAAAAAACTAAAAACCCTATAAAAAATGTATAGAAGGGTTTACCAAACTTTCCTCAGTTGATCCTTATGTAATTCTTCCTGTAGAATCTATTTCTGCAAAGTATATTGTTGTATTGTGCATAACTAATGAAATAATTCGCATATTTAGTCAAATATGCTAATTATCTCATTAATTATGCACAATACAAAGAAATATATATCAAAAATGGATTCTACAGGGGAAAATACATAAGAATCAATTGAGACTAGTTTGGTACACCCTTTAATTAGGTTTTCACAGCTTTCTCCCTGTCTTTCATGTTAAGGATAGTCTCACTTTACCCCGAAGCAATTGTCTCACTTTACCCCACAGCCACATTTTGGGAAAAGGGATATTTTTATCAATTCAGGGTAATCTTCAGCTAGCATCTATCACATGGATTTATAAGTTGGTAGTTCATCAACATGTATGATATAAAATGTTCTCCCTGCATCAATTTGCTTTGACACAACAGCTGATTATGTTGACAGCAAGAAAATTTACTTTTACATGCAAAAAACACATTTTTGTGAAAAAAGCATGTTTTCTACAGCACTATCAGGTCTCTCTTTTCATGACAAGTGGGAAATTCAAGGGGCTTGAAAATATAATGGTCACATGGCCACAAATGTGTTCCATTGCCAAGATAAATGGAGCGTCTCAGTTTACCCGGTGTCTCAGTTTACCCCGCTCTCCCCTATGGGCATTTTCCATGGGACGTGAACAGAATCAACAGATACTATGTCTGATAACAACATAATGAGTTCCTCAGTATGGGCAATATGGCCATAATGGGCGCATTCTATGCAGTTAATAAAGGCTGATAATGGACATTCTATGTTCTGATAACGTTCGAAGCGGGTGACTTTAGGCTATATCTGTCTTTATTTGGTAATGTCATATATTGGGAGCTCATCTTCATGTGGCCATCCTGTGACTTCAGTCATCTACAGTATGAGGTCATTCATCATTCATGGCATATTTATGTTGGACACGGTTTCAGTCCTTGCTAGATGGTTAAACACACATATTGTTGGTTTGTATCTGTGAATTAATTGTTTCCTATGCATCTCTACACAGAGCCGGTGGAGATGGGATGACGGCACAGTGTACAGCTATCAAAACTGGTATTCCCAAGCATCTACCAGCAGCTACCAATGTCTCCACCTCAACACCTATGGTAAGGACAATTAAATAGCCATTCACAATAGCCATTGGTGCATCAGGACTTAGGATGACGTGTTGCTAACTGTTCACAATAAATACACAGTGCCATGGCATTGGTCCGAAGGTTCATTAGTCCGAAGGTTCATTAGTCCGACTCTGTTAAGAATACTATGCCTAACCCTAACCCTAACCTCAGTAACCCTAACTAAATTCGGACTAATGAACCTTCGGACTTATGGGCAGTCCCCTAAATACACAGGCATAATCTTACATTGTTTCCTACTAACACAGAGTCCAGAGGGTGGAGCAATGGCAACTGCGTCTCCCGCTACGGTTCCATCTGCAGTAGATCAGCCACCTACTGCTAGTCACATCCCAGAGGAGGGAAAGTGAACAACACCTAATAAGGCCTGGATGATACAGAAACAGCTGCACCAAGTGATATTACACTGTAAATGAAGTGGTGGTTTTGATGTACTGTTGAAAGGTCTGGTGTTTTCATTTATTTAGGCCAGGGGTTTTCAACGTGGGTGAAGGGGCACTCTGGGGTGCCATGATGGCAGTCCAGGGGTGCCGCAAGATCATTTGATAATATTTGGAATTTATTTGGACACTTGAAACATATACTGAGTACAATTTTAAACTTGAAGTACAAAGTCATTTTCAGTCGGTTCTAACGAAAATGGCTATATCTCAATGTTTTCCTCACAACATAATAATGCTAAAATATGCTATAAATATATGTGCTGGGAGTGAAATTGATCAATATTGTCACTGTCAGGCAAAAAACTTGTATCTCCAAGTTTCAAATGTGTTTTTTGGTCAAATAAAAGCACTACTTCATCATACAAAAGTGTCACACAAGTAGTGAAGCAGATCACGAGGCGTTGTGTGCTTGTAGATCGGCTATTTTCACTATTTTAAATCGTTTTTAAAATAATAACGTAGGTTTTGGACATACTAGGTTTCCACCCGACAACGACGATAAAATGTAAGGTGCCTCGGATTAAAAAAAATATTCATGGGGTGCCCCAGCTGAGACAAAAAAAGTTTGGGAACCAGTGATTTAGGCTATCCATTCATATTGTATTATAATAATGTCATTTCCAAATGATAGTCATCCATGGTTTGGGCCAGCCATCACTGCAGACTGCAGACTGCACAGAGCAGAAACACTGGTGGAATAATCTGGTACTTTCAATATTGGAATCTGATTGGCTCACAGGCATTGGCAACTCTTTTGTTTCGTCCTGAAGAGTTTCCATTTGTCTGAAGCGTTTAAATGTGGTAATTAGCACAACATGGCAACATGGGCGTCAATTGGGTATGGCAGGGGTATGCAGCTGTACCCTGGGTCCAGGGGGGGAAATAAAAGTTAATTTTAAATATAAATCCACGAATGTCTCTTTGTCTATCTGTTCTGTTTATTATGTTGTTAAATTACAGTAAAATAACTACAAATGCAAAATTTAACAAAATGTTCACTTTAACAAGGTATTATAATTATATTCTCCACACTTGTATTCTCCCCATCTTGACAAAATGGTATATTCCCAGGTTCTGCAGGTTAGCTGCACAGGTGCAATGCATTATTGTTAATTGTCGGTTGTCGCATGTTTACTATTCCATGCTAAGTTTAGCTGCACTTGAAGTTCCAGGCTGCCATATCCAGCCCAAGAAACCGTAAAAACCTGTGTAAAAAAACTGACAAAACTCAGACATTGTGAAAATAGCCATGTAGATCTGCTATTTTCACAATAGAACCGTGTTATACAAAATGTAATGCCTCTTTTCATCTTTGCCATACCCTACTGACGCCACTGCATGGCAAAAAGAAAGTCAAAACAAATGGGTAAGCAGAATTAAGGATATATTAAAAACAATTTAAGATAGTGAAAATAGACGATCTACAAGCACACAGAGGCCTTGTGTACCTCATCATCACCATCATCATCATTATCATCATCATCCTCATCATCATCATCATCATCATCATCATCATCATCATCATCATCATTATACTGTCATAAAAAAATCACTTTCACCAGTGCATCTGCATTACCTATCTCCACAGTGCAGGTGTCGTGCAGTTTTCAACCAGCAGAGGGCACAAGAAAACACTAAAGTGTAAGCTGACTGTGAATGTCACCAACCAGTGTGTGACTCTGATCACAAACCACTGAGGAAGATGAAAAGTACATTTGTACAAGCAAGATGAAGGTAGTGGTGCATTTCTAACAGGGAGAGATTAAGACTCATGTGCCAATTATATTTATGGAACCTCCATATGCTAAGAATGGGCAACTGGGTTGGGATGCAAAAACACTAGTCCAGTGGTAACATAATGTGTGGGTCAAGAAAGCTCTTAGTCCTGTAGACATGTTCTTATACATTGGTCTATCACTCACAGTATGTACATGATATTTACTTGCAGAAACAATAAAACAACACTGTAAACTGTTAGTCAGACATTAGCCATGTTAGTCAAAATGGCCATATTCTATAGCAGTGGTTCTCAACCTTTTCAAGCCACAACCCCCAAAATAATAATATATGAACTGGGGACCCCACACCCTGACGAGCACTAAGAGTTGAGGCATTACATTTTGTATAAAACGGTTCTATCGAAAAAAGCAGATCCTCTCATCCTCATGCTCACAAGGCCTCGCAATTTTCACAATTTCTGCATCTAATATTAACAGTTTGACCAATGTTTAATTTGCCATTTTAGAGGTATTAAAAAGTTGTCACAAATTGTCACTTTAGAAATTTGCATATACTCTCAATACACTTAAACTTTATGTTGGTTTGTTTACTGTTGAGAGAAAAAAACAGTGTTGAACCTTAAGTTAATCATCAGGGGACCGCCAAAATCATTTGGGGACCCCTCTGGGGCTCCCGACTCACAGGTTGTGTACCACTGTTCTATAGGAGGGGGAGGACAAGTCTTCTACTTTATAGGCAGAGCTTTAACCTATATTATATACCCTTAATACTGTAGTATACGAAGCTATAGGCTAGGTTTACCTGTGATTCTAGTTTACTGAGGCACTACAGTGTCATGTAGCATCTGCTACATGCCTTAACTGTAAACTGTAAACTGTTGTCAAATGTCTGAAAATATGCATACGTAGATTGAAGCTATAGGCTAGGTTTACCTGTGATTCTAGTTTACTGAGGCACTACAGTGTCATGTAGCATCTGCTACATGCCTTAACTGTAAACTGTAAACTGTTGTCAAATGTCTGAAAATATGCATTTAACATGAATCCAACATGTAGTGGGGGTCCCTGCTATAGCCTGGAACCAGACGGATCCACCGGTGGAAAACTAGTGATATAGTCTGGCTACTGCTTCATCTCTCTCTCAGCTAAGGGGTCCTTGGCCTGAAAAAAAAAACCCTGGTATAGGCTATAGCAGTCGTTCCCAAACGTTTTAGCTCGAGACCCAAAAAAGAAATTACATGTTTACCCGGGATAGTGAAAAATAGACGATCTACAAGCTCTCAACATGGCACAAAGCGACACGTTGTGTGCGTGTATACTGTAGATCTGCTATTTTCACTGGAACTTTAACTCTGGCTTTGTGTGTGTCTTAAACATTTGTTTTAAATTTTTTGTAATTTCTAAGATTTTTCTGTTGTTCATTCACAAAATTACTAAATCAGCATAGAATTTTAGATTTTCTTTTTAAATAATAATAATTAAAAACAAAGTCAAGTCTCCGTGGTGTGAGTAATCAATAAAATAAAAGTCATTTAGGGGGTGAACTACTCCTGTAATAGGACAAAAGCAATGAAATGACAGGATGGTTAACTGGAGAATGTGCACCACAGATAGGCAGCAGTGAGCTACACCCTGGCATGAGCAATGGGCACTGGCAGC
>NC_137812.1:2490017-2502517 GCF_963921795.1 Nannobrachium achirus | reverse complement strand
GCCTGGCCTCAGTGGCCTGAACAACAGCGCCCCTCCCTTAACATGTGTGGTCAAAAAAGGTACTTCAGGCTACAGACAGACAGACAGACAGACACACACACACACACACACACACACACACACACACACACACGCACGGATACACACGGCCACGCTATGGAGACGGTGTGACCACCGCTCAAAAAATACTTCTATGACCATGGGGATGAACGAGTGACTTCAAGACTTCGGTACTCTAGGCCATTCTGGGTGTGAGTGTGTGTAGAACTATGTGCAAAACTAGTTTGGTCACAGTGGTGAAACTACGTAGGCTACACCCTGCAAAAGCAGTCGCCTTGTGCTTCCTTTTCACCAAACCCCCATGCATGGATTCAAGGTCAAAACACAGAGTTTCGCAATGCACTGTGGTCTGTACACACACACAGGAAGTGCTCTCTGTGCAGAGATGGAAAGTAGCACACGGGGCTGCGGTGACGCATAATGAACACACAAACGTGCCAGCTTTGTTTGAGGAAGCACGGCCATCGAGGACACGCACACGCCGAGGACAAGCGTGGCGACACGCCCACACACACAAGAGGAGACACTTAGCACAGGCAGAAAGTGCACTGCATTTTACTGCAGCTAACAATCAGCCCACTGAGAGGAGGATGGGCCATGGGCAGAGTAGGACACAATGTCAGTCCTGCTACACTAACTTGGTTGTAAGGGGATATCAATGGTCTGGTACCAGGAGGTTATGCAATATGAGAGATGAAAATAAAACATTGCATACAAAAATGTTCAAGCTGCACTAGCATCTTTAAAAGGGGGAGTTCAGTCAAATAAAGATGATAACAAGTGTATTCTCAGTTTGTCACACAACAGAGTGATGTATTATTAACCAACAGACAAGATTTTAATGATGAAAAAAATCTAAAAGTAAAAAAAAAATGTGTTTCAAAGTGTGTCAAATCCAATACATATTTTTCTGGCCTTTCTGACAAGGACTGTAGGGGCGTGGCCTATGTACACAATGAAGCCACGCCCATTCACAGAAGTATCCACTTTGGTTTTCTTGATTAAAAAAAAAAAAAAAAAGGGCACTGAAGTACATTTACTCAAAAAAGAAAGTAACTAAGTACATTTACTCAAGTACTTTGTATTCAGGTACTTTGACTTTACTTGAGTATTATTATTTTCATTAGTTAGTTTCCACAATGCAGTAGTGTGATACTTTTACAGTTTTACTCAAGTAAAACATTTGAGTACTTTTTCCACCACTCTCTCACTCGCACGCACGCACGCACGCACGCACGCAACACAAACACACACACACACGCACACGCACACGCACACACACACACACACACACACACACACACACACACACACCGTGATTGGCTGAGTGGTGCAGCAGTTGCAGTGGCGTCAGTTCAGAACAAGCTAAGGTATGGCAACATGACTGGTGACTGGTGTCTTAAGACACCAGTCATGTTGCCATACCTTAGCAACAGGCACGATGAAAAGTACATTTTTATTATTTCCCCCTGTAGCCAAGGTATGGCAGCTGCATACCCCTGCCATACCCAATTGACGCCCCTGAGCAGTTGCCTGCTCTCATCACCGCACCAGTCTGACACAGGGGGAGAAGGAACGCTAGGCTAGGCTAACTGCTAACCAAACGGCGTGGTCTGTGGAATGTCAGAGTGAATGCGAGGCTAGTGGAGTGTGGATTGATGCACGCACGCACACGCACAGTGTGTGTGCGTGCGCGTGTGTGTGTGTGTGTGTAAAATGACAGGGAACAGCAACAGTGTGATTGTGAACGTTAGGAGATGCCTAGTAGTAACAGACCTTTGATAGGCTATCAAGTAGCCTATCAAAAGTAATTCATTAATAGTATTACTGTGATGCGCACGACGGTAAAGCATTACAAATAATGATTACCCAGGCATGATTCAAAAACGTAAAGCAGTCTTATTCCACAATGCTTTAATATAAAGTTCCAATTTTTTCCCAGGGATTCAGAAATTAATATTCTACATGTAGAATGTGTCTATAGGCCTAAAGAAATAGCTTAATTCCCTGAACTGGGTCTTTAAGCATATTTCTGATTTCCCTGGGCCTGGCTGACTGAAACTATGTAGAGATTATTGTGTGTGTGTGTGTGTGTGTGTGTGTGTGTGTGTGTGTGTGTGTGTGTGTGTAAATTTTTTGACTGACGAAAACGAAATAAAAACTATGACAAAAACTAGGATTAAATATACTGACAATTTTGTCAACAAATAAAAACTACACTAAAGGGGGGGACTAGTGCAGAAGAGATTCTGAAAATATAGCATATCTAACATATCTAATATCTAACCCTTAAAAGCTTTAACACCTTTAAACACTTTAACACATTTAACACCTTTAAAAGCTTTAGGGTAGAGAAACCGTTATTAGAGCATGAAGGGTTCCCAGTTCGATCGAGCAGGTTGGTGCCTTGCATGGTTTCCTCCGCCACCGGTGTATGAATGTGTGTGTGAATGGGTGAATGTAATGCGCAATCTATGTAAAGCGCCTTGGATAATAGCGCTATATAAATGCACCAATTACCATTTATGTGAAAAGGGACAGATCCATGTTGATGACATGACTTAGTTTAGAGATACCGCTTTGCGTGATTTTAGGCCAAAATCTGTAGGAGCAGTGTCCAAAAATGTGCTTTGGCTAAAATCGGCCTGATGTTGGCGCTAGAAGAGGGTCATGTGAGAAATTAGGGGCGGAGGTTGTGATTTGCCATCCAAGGAGTTTGTGTGCAAAGTTTTGCATCGATAGGGCCAACAGTGGCGGAGATAAGATTAGGGCCAACAGTGTGACATGACGGACAGACAGACAGCTGGTGGAGCTTTTCATAGTAACTTGCGACCGTCACTTGTGACCTGGCGGTCGCAACTAGTACTGATACTTTAACACCTTTAAAATCTTTGACACCGCTCACACCTTAGAAAAATAACATTGTTAAAGCCTTTTTACCACTACTAATAGTTAAAACCTTTAACACCAATACATCAATACTTAATACTATCAACATAGCCCACACTGTTTCTTCAGAAGTTGTAGTAGTAGTTCTAGTTATTATTATGGGGCAACCTCACCACTAGTCAGTATATTAAAGAACTTTGTAAGCAGTGTTCTCATATGTGTATTTATTGGATAGCCAATCATGATTATAATGACCATAATCAAAATGGGAAGCATCTCGTCAAATCAATTGCAGTCAATTAAATGGTAAACAGTGGCTTAATATAACTTAATATTGCTTATGTGTTTAGTTCAATTCATTTTGAAACCAGATTTAACATGTCTGTTGAGAACAAAACACAACAGCAGACATTATGTGCTGCTGTGGACTTCCTGTTTTCTTACAGCTGGTTTTAATTCCACTTCAAACTAAAACCTCTGTTAAAAAGATAATAGGCCTATGTTTTTTGCCGTGACACTGCTCAAAAACTGCCATCAACACTTCTGATTGGCTACACAGCTACCTCCATGATGACATCATTGGCGTCTCTTGTTTTCCCCACATTGGCCGCGGCTGAGAGAGAGAGAGAGAGAGAGAGAGAGAGAGAGAGAGAGAGAGAGAGAGAGAGAGAGATTGAGCAAAATGTGACTTTATCCAGACTAGACCTGATGTGAATGAGTTTTTGAGCAGTGCTCGAACAGGAGCTAAGCTCCAACATCTGGCTTTGTCCAGTGAAGAACTGATAGGGAAAAACGTGTTAAAAATGTCCAGGGCTTAACTAAACTGGAGCTTGGCCTGCACCTGGCCTAGATATGGCCTACATCTTGGCACAAACGGCCCAAAGCTTGCTGTACGCCCAGGGTCCCACTGGCCAAGCTTCACAGGATGGGCTGTGATTGGCTAGCAGGCGCTTGATGAAATTAACTCATAAATAGCACCGCTCACTTCACACTATGTATGATTTTTGTTTTTCATAATGAAGATTGCAGAGCATGATGCTTTCAGGGCTGGTATGGATTCATAGTCATAGGCTACAATGAAGTTGTTATTAGTTTATTTCGATCCTCAATAAAAAGTCATCTAACACATTGATTAATTGATTAATTTGATTAATATAATAATAACATGCTAATGTGGCTGTTTTTTTTACTAATTGACACTTAAAAATTAAAACATGAACAGAGAATTAACGAAACAATTTGTAAATGTAGGCGTAGAAGCATGATGACCAGTAGTGGACCAGTGGTCATGTGTCCATCAACATCTATCTTCTATTTATCGTCTGCTAAAAACCAACGCGTTAATCATTTTTTTGAATTATTATTCATATGTATTAGCTTCTGAAGCACTATATTCACCATAGAATTATACATTCTTTTAAAGATTCTAAAATAAACAATTCTAATCGTACGGTCATGGTCGGAGGGACAGTGCGCATTTTCTGTACATTTACCTTGAAATCCTATCGATATGCAAGGCCCATTATGATGGAACATGTTTGTCTCACCTCTTGCTCTGGCTCTCACGATGGAGATGTAGAGGCAGGTTGACACCAGGTAAAGACCGAGCACCGGTAGCTTCATGATCAGATGGGGCATGAGAGAGCCAGACTCAGAGGTTGGAGTGGGTGCGGAAGATGAATCTGTAAAGAGGACAGTGGCTTTCAAGCAGCATCCAAACATTGGTTTATCTTCTCATGTTGATAATGGTTACTTTAAAATAATCTCACAAAGGCTCAAGACTCACGTTTCACATGCATCCAGCTCTCTGTTGACCCTCCAAGGTCAGAGATGTGACACTTGTAGAGTCCTTCATCAGACTTGGAGACGTTGTGGATGGTCATCTGTCCTGTAGACTCACTGCTGATGAGGAATCCATCTTTATAGAAATCAGCTGGGAGGTCAGAGGATGGTTTACCAGTTGTCTTGGACAAGCAGCGGAGCGTTGCATCACTTCCCTCTGTCACAGGAAGCACAGGACTCTCCAGGATCACATCTCCATCTAGAACCAACAGCAGGTTGAGTTATGAACATCTAGAATCATGTCTGATCAGGCATGTGCACACATAGACATCAAAGGGGGCTTGAGCCCCTGCCCTTTTATCCGTCTGTAAAAAGTGCCCTCTCCAGACCATGAATGCAATTTTTACTATGGTGAAATGAATGCAAATTCCCCTCTTTCCATGCCATACCTGAAGGCAGCATTCAAGAGAATTGCCTTGTCCAAACTCTCCTGAACTTGAATGCAGCATCTTATGTTGAAAGAATTGCCCTGTCTGTGTAGAAATCAATCATCGGAAATAGCCGACCTCCAAGCTGCGACGTGTTGTGAGCTTGGAGGTCGGCTATTTTCGAGATTTTCACCAAAAGGCCCCTGGCCTCTCTATATTTCAGCCCCTGCCTCTCTAACATTCTCTGCACATCCCTGTGTCTGACTACCCACTACACTATCAATGATGTTTATGTAATTCTATTGATTGTACCAGAGATGGTGATGCTGATGGACTGGCTGCATTCTGCTGACTTGGACTCACACCAGTAAAGTCCACTGTCCCAACGATACAGGTTCTCCATGACACAGGATGATCCTACCCAGTCAAAATAGAAGAAAGATGGAATTCAGTTCAAATCCATCCATCCATCCATCTAAACAACCAACCCGCCCGTTCGTCCATCCATCCGTTCGTCCGTCCATCCATCCATCCATCCACCATTTTTCTTTCTCTTTACATACCTTTGCTGCTTCCCCATTCATAGTTGCATGGTCCAGTCACCTTCTCACTCGTCTCTCTTTTCACAGTCCACCCCACCATAGAGTCGTCTTTGTCTTCTTCCTCACAGCTTAGTGAGACGGACTCATGTTGAAAAAACTGCGATCTTTCGGGATGGACCCTCAGAGACACTGGATGAAAGAAAGAAAGAAAGAAAGAAAGAAAGAAGAAAGGAAGAAAGGAAGAAAGGAAGGAAGGAAAGACAAAAATTATCTTAGCTGCTGTTTCATTTCAAACAACAACATTAACATCAGAAGAAAGAACATCAGTAAATAGTATAGAATATGAATGCTTGACTATAGCGGTAATGTGTACCAATTTGAGTGGAGTTTGGACCAAATCTCCAGAAGTAATTGCGACCGTCAGGGAGCAGTTTACTATGAAAACCTCCACCGGCCGTCCGTCCGTCCGTCCGTCCGTCCGTCCGTCCGTCACACGTCACACCTTTGCCCTGCTCATATCTCCGCATCAGTATGACATCACACCACATGTGTACACAAACCTTTGTGTACGTTGTTGTGGCAACAGTCTGTTGTTGCTGGTCTGTTAGTGTACGTTAGCAACCACCTTAGCAACCATGGTTTTACCCTAGCAACCAACTGTTTACCCTAGCAACCAACTGTTTACCATAGCAACCATGTTTTTTTACCCTAGCAACCAACTCTTTACCATAGCAACCAGATACGCAGAGCAGGGATCTCCATATATGGGCATAAACAGGTGACATCACACTGATGTCAGATACTCAGAGCAGGGATTTCTCCATAATATATGGGCATAAAAGGGATTCTGTTAGGGATCTCCATATATGGGCATACAGGGGATTCTGTTAGGGATCTCCATATATGGGCATAAAAGGGATTCTGTTAGGGATCTCCATATATGGGCATAAAAGGGATTCTGTTAGGGATCTCCATATATGGGCATAAAAGGGATTCTGTTAGGGATCTCCATATACACACTAAAAACTCATGGGTCATTTCTTGACCCAAATCATGGGTCATTTGTGTTAGGTCAAATGTCTGGGTCATTTCTCAGAGCCACAACCCTTCCTTGAGTTATTGGGATATTATTTTGACCCAATTCCAGGGTTGTTCGAGTTAGGTAATATTTATCTGGGGGTGACCCGTTTTTGGGGTTAGTGGTAACCCATATACTTGGGTCAGTGGTCTAGCTTTGGGCCAATCAGGGGACAGGCACCATAAACCTGTTTGCAAAGCATGCTGGGAAAAGCATTTGTCTAGGTTTCCAGAGACATTTTCTAAGCTGTTGGGAGCTAAAAATGCTAAATATGTCATATCCATGTGTCTGCCTCGGCAAGCTGACTGTCATATGTCTGAATTTGATTTGTCAGTATCTGAGCCTAAACCCTAACCGTAAGTGTTTGGCTGCTAGCTTAGGGTTGAGCTCCCTCCCCCAGCTGGTCTGAAAGAGAAGAACTCATTGTAATTTTGAGATTATTTTGTTTTTCTTCTCTAAACTATTCTGATTATAGTATTATCAACATTGTTGCATATATATTTAATCATGCACTTTTATGTTGATATTACTAGACTTTGAACAAATCATCTGTGAAGAAACCCTGAAACATTTCTGATATTATGTTAATGTCAGATAATATTGGCATTGTCATTCTCCAGACCATGCATATGTAGGTTGTATTCATTTAGCCCACTCAACCCAAAACTTGGGTTATATTGACTACAATCTTGGGTCATTTTAAACAAATAATTTGGTTATTTATTTGACCCAAATTATGGGTCAAAATTCATAACCAAATTTCTGGCGTTAAAATAACCAAACTGGGCATCTGTCCCTATTTGACCCGTGAGTTGGATCAAAAATAACCCAAGTTGAGTTGTTTTTGACCCAGCAGTTTTTAGAGTGTATGGGCATAAAGGGGATTCTGTTAGGGATCTCCACATATGGGCATAAAAGGGATTTTGTTAGCTGTTAGTGATCTCCATATATGGGCATAAAAGGGATGCTGTCAGGGATCTCCATATATGGGCATAAAAGGGATTCTGTTAGGGATCTCCATATATGGGCATGAAAGGGATTATGTTAGGGATCTCCATATATGGGCATAAAAGGGATTGTATCCCAGATGATGCCCTGTTAGGAGATCCACACTAACAGAATCCATATATGGTCCTACCGACAGCTGCTATAAGCCAACCCTGGCGATAAGGTCTGAGTCGAAGAAATGCTTCTTTCCTGGCAAGAATTGCCCCTTTATACTGTAGGGCTCGTTTGTGTATTGTATGACATCACGCCACATCATCGGCTGAGGACTGTGTGATGTCATCATATCTCCATATATGGAGACATAAGTTGCTCATGCCCAAATATGGGCTGGTGAGGTCAGACTTAGTGTGATGCGTAGGTTATCTCCATATATGGAGATTCAACTTCAATGAGTAACCATGGCAAACTGTCAACTGCCCGTATGTCTTGATAATTGGTAAAACAAACTTTTGGCCTATTTGTGGAGATAAGCGACCAACGGTCGCTTATCTCCCGATTAGGGAGTCTTACTGGTTTAATAAAAAAAACATCCGCCTATAACATAGCTATAACAGGCCGATGTGAGCTATTTGGAGCAGAGGTTTCTATTTAGCCTCCAAGGAGTATGCATGCACAGTTTCATGCCCTTCGGTCAAACCAACAATTGTCCGGAACCAAAAACATGGCGTTGTAACAGAGCTTCTCACAGACAAAATAATAGTTTTGAAAAAAAATAAATAATAATAATACATTTAAAAAAAGCAATCACCAAAAAACGTCTTACGGCAGTAGAACACTACATATATCTGCTTTAATGTTCCAGTGTGGGTGGGCTACCAGGACCGTTGGCATGACGGGGGCTCCCATGAGCACTCCCCAAAGCGACAGGCATAGGTTTGAGAGCAGTTGTTTTTAATTCTCTTCTAGAAACTACATTGCCTTTATATTATAAGTTCCTATTCGTATTGATGTGCAGAGATCTGAATTCATGTTTATTGTATTACTAACACTGCATTGCATTGAAGTCGTCTCACCATCTAGGCCACCAGCTGGTCTATGGCAGTCAAGGAAATGCAGCACTGTGTGGAGAGAGAGAGAGAGAGAGAGAGAGAAAGAGAGAGAGAGAGAGAGAGAGAGAGAGAGAGAGAGAGAGAGAGATTAAAGTTCACCTCCTTTTATGATAAGGTCAAATAATCTCACAAAAGCTCAAGACTCACCTCTCATATCCATCCAGCTCTCTGGTGACCCTCCAAGGTCAGAGATGAGACACTTGTAGAGTCCTTCATCAGACTTGGAGACGTTGTGGATGGTCATCTGTCCTGTAGACTCACTGCTGATGAGGGATCCATCTCTATAGAAACCAGCTGGGAGGTCAGAGGATGGTTTACCAGGTGTCTTGGACAAGCAGCGGAGTGTGACATCACTTCCTTCCTTCACAGGAAGTACAGGACTCTCCAAGACCACATCTCCATCTGGAACCAACAGCAGGATAATAATAATAATTGTCGTCGTCATCATCATCATCATCATCATCATCATCATCATCATCATCATCATCATCATAGGCCATTGTATCAGTAACAGACTGAACCACTTGAAAAAGGATTTTGTGTTAAAATGATGTATATTGATTGTACCAGTGACTGTAATGTTGATGGAGCGGCTGGGTTCTCCTGACTCGGATTCACACCAATAAATTCCACTGTCCCAAAGATACAGAGTTTCCAGGGTACAGGACACTCCTACATGTAGAATCACAATGAAAAGAAAGAGGGATTTCAGTTAAAAGCCATTATCTATTTATCTATTTACCTCCCGGCATGTGCACTTAAGCCTCTCCAACTGATTAAAAATGCTCCGGCACGACTGGTCTTCAACCAGCCAAAATGTCTCCGCCCTTCTCCGCTCCCTCCACTGGTCTCCGGTTGCGGCCGGCACTGAATACAAAAGCAGCCAAAGCCTGATCAACTTCTACAACCCCACCCGTTCACTCAGATCACCTAACACAGGGATGCCATTGCTGACAGAACTCTTGCTAAAAACCCCAGGACAAAAATCCACTCGTCCTAGACAATTTGCCCTCTTGGCCCCCAAACTGTGGAATAAACTCCCTGTCGCACTTTGAACTACAGAGTCACTTCCTAGCTTCTGCCGTGGCCTGAAGACTGACCTCTTCAGACTCCACCTAAACCCATAGCACTTACCGTAGCACTCGCCTACCCGCCAATGACCATACATGAAAGCTTACATTAGGTTTTATACAAAGCTTTTTACTGATTAGGTGCTCGGTCTACCTACCTTATTTTGTCTAGCTTGGTATTTCTATGCATTTGTAGTATTGATGTTGATGTATTGATGTATTACCTATTCTAAATCACTCTGGATTAAGAGTGTCTGCTAAATGCCTAAATTGTAAATTGTCTATCTAGATAGATAGATAGATAGATAGATAGATAGATAGATAGATATACTGTATGCCAGTCCAGGTGTGCCTCATCAATATCACTACAACAATATCACCTCACTATGCTTAGTAAAACAGACCTGATTTGCACTGTACTTTTTTTCTCCCATCTACAGCCAACTCTCTTCACCAAAAATAGCAGATCTACAACGCCACGTTGTGACGCGTTGTAGATCGGCTATTTTTGGTCAATGTTACCACAGAATAGGGATGCTGTGGTTCAAGTGGTTAAACGTCAAGTATAAAGTTATTTTCAGTCAGTTCTGAAACAGATATTTCTCTGTGACATAGCCTACCACATCTCAGGTGGAAAAATGTCATTAATACAGTATACCTTCCGTTTTGGTTCCCCATTCATTGTTGCAGTTTCCATTCACATTGTCACTGGTCTGTCTTTTCACAGACCACTCCTTAACAGGTTTCCCTTCTTCCTCACAGCTCAGTGAGATGGACTCATGTGGAAACAACTGAGATCTGTCAGGACGGACTCTGAGAGACACTGAAAGGAGAAAGAGAGAGAGAGAGAGAGAGAGAAAGAGAGACCCATTTGTTGTTCACAGACCAATTAGTCACGACTCCAGTAAAATTCTAATTGAACTTTTCCTACATTAAATATAGGCCTATATATTTCACATTTTATTTTTAAAGCTTGTCTTGAAATTAAACAATTATTAGCAGCTTGTAGATCTGCTATTTTCACTAGTTTGGGTCTGAGAAGTTTGCAGGGGAACAAATATTTTAAACAACATTAACAGAACATCCGTCCCACAACTACATATCCTCAAAATATTTCCACAAAGTAAGTTAATTTTTGGGAAATATTTTGAGGATCTGTAAAGTTTCTAGTGTGCTATATATTTATAAGTCTTCAGACGTATTAATAGGGGAGGATCTGAATGAACATTTAACATGTATTAAAGGACAACTTTTTTTTTTTTTTTTTACAACAAGGTTTCATATTTTAGATTGTAATAAAAGATGAGTGTTTTCCTGCGTTCTATCGTTTTAGCGATATTAATGATTTTCAAGTGGTTAAATACGTCTTTTTAGACACAACAACCCATTCTCAAGATGCACCGCAATTCATGGCTAGATGTGACTTATGGGGGCTAGTAGTGTTACTGTAAATAAATAAATCGCTGGCTTATTGTATCTAAAAAGACACATTTAGCCACTTGTACACATATCCCCACCCACTGAAATCAAAGTGGCTTAAATGATAGAAAGCAGAAGCCTAAATTAAAACATTTTAACACCCATCTAATTACAATCTAAAATATGAACCCTTGTTGTAAAACACTAAAGTTTTCCTTTAATAGGATGGTTGGAACACATCTCTAAGCAATCATATGGCTTGTCTCACACTACCCATAATGCAATGCATTCAAGTTGTCTCACCCTCTGTTTGAGCAGGTCCACAGCAGACGAGGAGATGCAACACTGTGGAGAGAGAGAGAGAGAGAGAGAGAGAGAGTTGCCCTTTTTATCCAATATTTTAGAAATATGTCTAATCAGCTGATCTCATTTATGCTCGTTGTTTAACACCAGATCATTCTGTTTTAATCGACCACATGGAAAACCCGAGGTGGCATCAGGAACATGGCACTTGACTGGTAGTGCGGGGCGTTAAGGGGAGCAAATGCTAATTTCGTGCAAATTTGTCTTAAAGCGCCAGATTTTGACAGATGTAGCCCAGGGCATGCTCTAATGATTTAGCTAGGGCGCCCGAGTTTGCGACCTTCGGTTAGACCCCTCACATCCTACTTAAATAACCGCTGTGGCAACCCCGAAAGTCGCAAACTCGGGCGCCCTAGCTAAATCATTAGCTGGCTACTACCCTACTGATAGGAGCTTCCCAGTGGTTCCCCAGCGTTTCATTTTGGGCACATTATTTTTCCCTATTTACGTGCTCCCACCTGGTCATATTATTCATAACCACAACATCAATCTCCACTGTTATGCAAATTATTCTCAATTGTACATTCCACTCAAACATGATGATTCAGGCTATATATATATATATATATATATATATATATATACAGTGGTGTGATATGGATTTTAGAAGTGTGGGTCCTCTAAATTCATGACGTCATGCGCGCACGCTGTTTTTATTGTTAATTAGTGTTTTTATTGTTAATTAATGTGTGCATATGAGGCGCGCGTGCGTGCAGAAAAATAAGTGTGGGCTCGCCGAGCCCACGCGAGCCCATGGCATCTCACCCCTGTGTGTATATATATATATATATATATATATATAGGCCTACCTC
>NC_137812.1:2465017-2485017 GCF_963921795.1 Nannobrachium achirus | reverse complement strand
CATGTGTAAATTCCTCCCGTTTTCACCTCAAGCCATCGGTGGCGAGCGAACCCTTCCTCATCCCACGGTGTTGCGTGCCTGAAGTGCCCAATCTACAAGCTCATAGGCACAGCAGCTCTCATCCACGTCTCCGCGCCGCGTTGTGAGCTTCCAGATCGGCCACCTGACCTTCCAGAGGACGCTGAAACTTCCACTGTGCAGCGACGTGACTGCGGTTTTCCCGGTGAATCGGTAGCTTTATGTATTGAGAGGAACTCTTGCCAATTTCGTAAGAGACTCGTCGCCAATTGTAATATATTTAAAAGTTATTTGGGGCCATGATGATGACGACTGATAATCCCTTCTTCCCACTACTAGACAGCGACCGAGTGACAGCAGTCAGACGTGCAGACGGTGCAGTGCTCAGGTTCGGTCTGAAAAAAATCAGCCCGATCAACTCTTGCGACGTCGCTAATTCGAATGACACCCGCAAATGGAAACATGCTAAATTCGCTTTGTCTTAATGCGTATTTATGATAATTCGCTTCCCTAATTCGATTAAGTTTATGGAAACGCCACTATTGACTCCGGCCTAACAATGGCTACTGTCTATGACGGTAGTCCCATATGACATGATGGACTGGACTATCTCCATAGTGTTCTCCACATCTCCATGTTTAGGCCAAACAGGTTTGCTCCATTTCACCATTTATAGGTCCAAAAGCCCAACGTTGAGCTTGACAACGAAACGTTCTTAACACAGCCGCCCGCCGCCCCCATATTTACTTTAGAAAATATGTTAAATTCTAAGAACGTTTCGAGTACCGGTTTGATACAAGAGCGAATAAGCGCTACACTTCTGGAATCCTGTGCGTCGACTTAAAGTCGGATGCAGGCCTAATAACTTTATCTGACGCCCGTTGCCACCTCCTATTTACATTTTCTTTTCTGAGACTGCCGACTGCACATTGTACCTCATCCACCCTTTCTTCTCTCTCCTTTTGGTATCTTTATCCTCCTCCTCCTTTTTTATTCTTCTCTTTTTTTGTCTTTCTTAGTCTTGTGTATCCTTCTCTTTTTTTTTGTCTTTCTTAGTCTTGTGTAGCCACCCCGTATAGGAAGTGATGTCACAACTCGCTGACATCACACTGACATCACAGAGGTTACGGAAGGAAGGAAGGAAGCGACTCAAGCGACAAGGTTTTTCAGGGTAAATGCGACCTTCGGTCGCAATAACCACTGCTCTCAGAGTTACAAATGGATAAATGAGTAGTGATGTATACAACATTGTAAACACTATACAAGAGGCCTTTCACAGGTCGTCACAATTACCAACACAATTTGCATTAGTTCAAAAAATACAGAAATATTAAAAGTAAGGTTTAAAATTAACATGTCAACCAATGACCTGGGGTATAATTATTTCTTCTCCTCAAGTCCTGAGTCCCAAAATGAATGGGGGGAAAGCGAGGTAAACTGAGACATTTTTTACATTTGCTCCCCTCTAGGCAAACTAAAAGATATATCAGTAAAAATGTACACATTTACCAGTAATTTCTGATGTTTCCTAACAATGGAAGTTATCAGAACATATTCAAGACAAAAAGCAGAGAAAATATGATTGTTTTAAAAAAAGTGGTCTTGTGTCTCAGTGTACCCCAGGACCGGGGTAAACTGAGACAGACCAGAGAAATCAATGGGGTAAAGTGATCCACCCACTTTTTTCACTTTAAATCTACCATAAAAACACAAAAACCCAGTTAACCAGGTTAAATATGCACAACACAAAAATGTACTTAGCAGAAAGTCTTTTAATAGGGTTTGTCCTGTCATTTCCACCCATGTGTCAAATAATGTGACACATGGGCAGAAAGAAAAAACTAAAAACCCCATAAAAAATGATAGAAGTGTTTACCAAACTTTCCTCAGTTGATCCTTGTGTAGTTTCTCCTGTAGAACACATTTCTGCAAAGTATATTGTTGTATTGTGCATAACTAATGAGATAATTCGCAAATTTAGTCCAATATGCTAATTATCTCATTAATTATGCACGATACATAAACACATATATCAGAAATGGGTTCTAGAGGGAAAATTAAAAAAGTTTGCTACACCCTTTAATCAGGTTTTTACAGCTATCTCCATGTCTATCATGTTTAGTTGGGATAATGTGAGATAGTGTCTCACTTTACCCCGAAGCAGTTGTCTCACTTTACCCCACAGCCACATTTTGGGAAAAGGGATATTTTTTATCAATTCAGGGTAATCTTCATCTAGCATCTATCACATGGATTTTTAAGTTGATAGTTAATCAACATGTATGATATAAAAATGTGTCCCTGCGTCAATTTGCTTTGACACAACAGTTGATTATGTGACAGCAAGAAAATTTACTTTTACATGCAAAAAACACATTTTTGTGAAAAAAGCATGATTTCTACAGCACTATCAGGTTTCTCTCTTCGTGGTAAGTGGGAAATTCAAAGGGCTTGAAAATATAATGGTCACATGACCACAAATGTGTTCCATTGCCAAGATACAGGGGGTGTCTCAGTTTACCCGGTGTCTCAGTTTACCCCGCTCTCCCCTAATATCATGAACAGACAACCAGTTATTACGTAATTTTTATTGTAAACACAAGCTACAGAGTATTCCGTTTGCGAATATGAACAGCAGAGCCACAGCGACCTCTACTGACGTTTCTTTTTTTTCTTTTCTTAAATTCGTCATAATATTTGCGTGTGGAAAAATTCAGGTGCGTTCTTTCAGCAAATATAGAACATCCTGTGTTAGAGACAAATCTGAGACTTCCGGTTTAATTCAATCGCCTTCAAAATAAAATGACAGTAATTAATGCCATGCAAATTATATATGCATATTAAAAATATGAATTAAGCCTTTAAATAAAGCCATACAACAAAAAATATGTTTATGTGAGAAAAAAAAAATTGGACACTATAATTGGACACTGGACAGGCTCTTCGTGTCAGCACTTTTGACACATGCACGCAACTTCGGGGAGACCTCTACCACACCACACTCTCCGCTAAGCCAGAGAGGTGTAAAAAAAATATTTGCTGGCCGTTCAGTGTGGTCAGACATCAAAAAGGTGCCATTTTCAGACTCTAGTGGGCGCTGGACAGGAGACAGCTCTTCGTGTCGGAACCTTTGACACACGCACACGTTCAGATAGACCTCCTCTACCACACCACACTCTCCGCTAAGTCAGAGAGGTGTAAACAAATATTTGCTGATCCTCCAACTGTGCGGCCAAACATTAAAAAAGTCACATTTCCAGACTCTAGGTGGGCCCTGGACAACAGAGGACTCTTCATGTCAGAACTTTTTACACACGCACGCGTTCGTGTGTAAAATTTGAAGTCCCGACACGAAGAGCCTTCTCCTGTCCAGTGGCCAATTTGTAAAGGCTATGCACTCCAGTGAACTGCTATGCACGCCAGTGAACAGCATTATATTGTATTTAAATGACGTAGGCCTATATTTTTTTGTCATTAAAACTTTATTTTTACACAGAAACATAATTTTCGTTATAGCTTTGATTAAATGCTTAGGCTAATCTATAACGTGTATATCATATACAAATTAATCGTTTTTTCAATGGCTTTGGGGTACTCTTATTCTGAAGAGATCGACCACAGGAAATCTTATATTTGCTAGCCAAAATTTGCTCACGGAACATAGCCAAAGATATCCAAGGATTAAATCATCCAAGGGTGAAATTGAAAGTAAAAAACAATCCTGTATTCCTGTTACTCCGTTTCAGGACTACTTGAGACGAAGGAGCAGGGGAATCATGGCGGTTCACTCGGTCCCGTATCCTCCCTTGAGTCCCTTCAGAGTCAGTGTCAGTGCTGTAAACATGTGGATTTATTTACACATTCTCCTGGTGATCAGCTGTTACTACACACATGGGACAGGTAACGTTAAGCCGGCCTACAGTTTATTAGCCATGCATGTGTCATACGAGTCGACCGTGGACGGTCTGACAGCCATATAGTGTAACAACACTTTTAAAAGTTATTTACAGTGTGCAGCAGCTTCTAACTGGGGGAGATTTTCAACACACGAATGCACACCGACCAGCATTACGAATTATTTTATTTTTGCTTTTGATGTTTGATGCTTGAATTGCTTGATAAGCCTACAGTTAGGCTATGGACCAGGGAGGGGCTGTTAAAGTTTTGTAGGCCTACCTACCCGGCCCTACTAGTGAGTGGATAAATAATTAAGTAGACCAATTATTTTTTTGGGGAGCGCTGGCTATTCAACCGACATTACGGCCGTATCGAGACCTACTTCTTTTTTAACTCCATGATCGAGACATAGGCTATACTTCATTGCGCAACGGTCTGAGCTTGTTGTCTACGCGCGACAGCGGCGACACGGAGCGTAATTTCGGTATGGACTGCAGCTGCATGGGCGAGCAGTGCAGCTCTGGTCCATTATAATGAGGAGCTCTCTCCCATGGCGGGGCTAAAAAAAAAAGAATTTGACCAATGTATGCACAGCGTCAGGATGAAATTTTAAACGTCTGATCATGAAACATGAACTAATAACTAGAATTGAATATTCAATAGAAAGTTTTGGTGCTTGTTGTTTTCTTAATGTGTTAAGCCGCAGCCCGCAGGGGGGTCCGGGGGGGTAATCTGCCTAAAATGTATGGCGAAATTAGTAGAGTTGTGGACACAAAATGACAATGATCGTGCCTATAGTGTTCACCCACCAAATGTCAGCTAACCCCTGGAAATGCACACATGATATGTATTTGGTCCACGGAGCGGCTCCATGGCCTGCCCATCCCAAAATATGTTATTCCAGGGACCCCCAGAAGTAAAGATTTGAGTTAAAAATTAGGCAATGGGAATGGATTTACATATAGCACAGGCAAACCCATATCCACGTTTCAAATCTATTGACGACTAATGGGCCTGGCTGTTGGTTTTATATTGTGGCATGTTTAATTGATCACATCAGCCGATCTACAAGCACACAACGCCCCGCGGTCATAATATTAGTGTCTCTACCAGGATTGAACACTGCATATGCAAACATGTTTTTTGTAACACAGGGAGTAGAGTAGATGGAGAGAAAAACAGATCTCCGATCTCATCTCATGCTTGTGTAACTTGGAGATAGCCTACAGAAACGACAGATCTCCATCTCAGTCAGTGCTTGTGTAATTTGTGGGGAATATATGAATCTGACTCTGATTACAAACCACTTGAACGACCGACTTCTAGATCCTATCATGCCAGGGGGAACAAACCCAATTGTGAGCTTGTTGATTTTTGAAACTGCATAGATTGGCAAAAATAGATTTGGTGTAGTGTAGACTGAATATGTGGTCAAAGTAAAGAGCAAAGTTGGGTCCCGTTTTATTCCAGAGGTTTTGAAGAGGCAGGAGTAGTAGTTTAGATGAGGTGGCGAGGTACAGTAGCTCCGTGCGGTGCACAGTGTTGGGCAGTAACGAATTACTACTAATATATTACTGTAATATTATTACTTTATCCAGTAACGTGTAGTGTAAGGTATTACTGTCAAAAACGGTAATATATAACGCATTACTCCGCCAAAAACGCCTCGTTACTGCTCTCGTTAGTAGGCTACTCTTACTAGCCATTTGAGCGTGATTTTTAGTTTTTGTTCATTCATCTACTCTATAGTAGCAGCACGTTGCCGATTGCAGAAAAAGAACAGATCTACAAGATATCAACATACATTTACAGAGATGCAATGTTGCTTGTAGATCAGTCATTTGCGCAGTGCGCACAGTTATGACGTTGCTTATGAGACCAGTGCATGGACCAGTGTCAGTGCTGCGCTGCCTGTCACAGTCACAGAGCATACAGCGTTTGACGCGCTTACATGGATGGGACATTTACAATCTACAAGCACTTCTTCTCGGCCGCGGAGGGGTCTGTCGCGGGGGTCTGTCGCGGGGGTCCGTCGCGGGGATCCGCCGTAGACCGTCCGCGGAGCTCCAAGGTCCCCGGAGCTCAGCGGAGCACCGTGGACCACTGCGGACTGAGTTGCTGCTGTTAGCCAGTTAGCGTAGCCTCCACTGTCTGAGCCCAATAAGCCTCATGTCTGTTGTAAAATGTAACTACTCACCGAAATAGACGGTTTTAGGGAGTTGAACGCCTACTTTCCTTAGTGGGAACACCCAGAGCCCCCTGCACCTCACGTCTAAAATAGCCTACACTTTTTAGTAGGGGTGGGCGATATGGCGATAATTATCGTCTCGACGATACAGCTTTGCCACGATATGCCATTTCAGAGTATCGTTTCTCTCGTGATACAAACAGTCATACAGAAAATCATCTCTCTCTCTCTCTCTCTCTCTCTCTCTCTCCCTCCACAAACACACACACTGAACGAACGAGCAGCTAGTAAGCTCAGTCGAAAACACAAACTCACATTATGCTACAGCATGGCCAGATTAATCTACATGCTTTACGTGCAGAAGCACAGGGCAAAAGTGACTAAATCTATACAGAGGCTGCTGCGCTAAAACAGTGAAACATGTTCGCGAAGCCTCTATTTTTTCCCCCTTGCGAAGCGTCTTTTTTTTTTCTTTTTTTTTTTGCAAAGCGTCTATTTCCCATGTTATCAACAGAGCTTTCCCGATCTTTCACTCCCTGTATTGCTCTACATAATGCATTTAATCATGAGCAGCATGCGTATGCACAGTCTGCTGGGCAGCCTGCTTGTTAGCATTGTGCTAACTAAGATAAACACATCTCCGACTCAGATCGTCTGCTGTGGTGTCCAGCGTTGCCAGGTGTTGTTTGTGAGAGAGAAACAAGCAACCAAGTCTATGATTATAGATTATTATATGATTAAGTAAAACTAAAAGTATCAATAGGTTACTGTGATATAGAAATACTGTGTTACAAGTAAAAGTACGGAATTCAAGATTTACTTGAGTAAAAGTATAAAAATATTGTCATCAATAAGTTCTTAAAGTACCAAAAGTAAACATACACAATGTTTGAAAATAGCAGATCTACATGCTAGCTTGCAGATCATCTATTTTCAGTGGTTTCTGTATGTTTTATAATATAATTTATATCTGCAAAGTAATTAGTAACTAAAGTTTTCAAATAATTGTAGAAGAGTAAAAGTACAATATTGGGATCCGAGATGTAGTGGAGTAGAAGTAAACATATTGGAAATACACAAGTAAAGTACAAATGCCTCCAAATTGTACTCAAGTACAGTGTTTAAGTAAATGTACTTACATTACTTAGTTACTTTCCACCGCTGCGGGGGGGGGCAAGTGGCAAAGACCTGAGGGCAAGTAGAACATGACCTGTACTTGCCCGACGGGCAAGTGCCTCTGAGACCTTAGTGTCAACCCCTGTAACTGTATTGTAAAATATGGAGTAATTCTGTAAAAAGACTTTGGTTGGTCGTAGGGTAATTTGTTTCCCCCCAAGTTTCAATGGTAAGGCATTGGTTGTTGTCAACCTGTGGGTCGAGACCCCCAGAGAGGTCCCGAAATGATTTAGCCAAATTGTTTTGAAAATAGCCGATCTACAAGCTCACAACACTCAAAAACATTTTAAGGGAACCCATAAAACATTTCTGGGACCCATATGAATGACCTGAACCATCATCACACCAACTAGTAAATATTTTGAGGTAAAAAATGTTAATTGTTTAATCAAAAATCAAAATATGTTATCATTAAAAAAATCATAGATTAGGCAATCTATCTTTCTATCTGCAGCATAAAAATGAATGGATTATCAATAGAATATCTGTGTGGGTCTAATAAGCATAATAAACCTAAAAACTCGCATGAAACAGTATCATGATAATATCGTGTATCGTGATACAGCATGAAGAGTATCGTGATAATGTTTTTTTCCAGTATCGCCCACCCCTACTTTTTAGCCAGAAAAGAAAATATGTAGCCTATTATTTAAGGATAATATAGGCAGGGGTCTTCAACAGAGCTGAGAGTTTTAAATGTAATAAAAAATAAGCAATGTTTTGTTGGGTTATATATTATATGTCTTAATTATTAATTGATTCGCTTGTATACCAAAATCTATTAAAAAAAGTTTCTAACTGTTCCCAGGTCAAATATTGATGTGTGATTAAAATGTGATTAATTGAGATTAATTAATTACAAAGCCTGCAATTATAATTTCTTTAATCGCATCCCAGAGACTCTTATTGTTCCAATACACTGGATTCAGTGTATTGGAACATTCAGGATTCAGGAGCTGGCTAAACAGATTTTGCGGGTAAAAAAAAAAAAGTAATGTAACTTAATATATTACATATTACTCTTGATTCCAAGTAATAAGTAATATAATATTATTACTTTTTCCAAGGAGTAATAAGTAATAAGTAACGATTACTCTCCTAAGTAATATTGCCCAACACTGGGTGCAGCACAGCGGTGCGTTAGCCAGTCATTCATAATAGGCTTATTATCTTAATAATAAGTGAACTTTCCGACGGCGAGTGAACAATTGCGCTCCAGAAGACCTTCTGATGGATTTTTCTTGGCTGTCAATGTCTCTATAGTCCAAAAAATCGCTCTGAACATGATTAAAACGATAGTGTACTGTGTACGCTGTATTAACTACATGGAGAACCGTGCATACAGGTAGCAGCCTACATAAGCAACTCACACACAGGGAGAAAGGAAGATCACTCCCCCTAACCTAATAAAGTAGGGAGGGCTAGGTCGCTCACTCAAGCTGTGGCGCTCGATTCGACATCTATGCTATGCCGAGGGCACTAGCATATGCGCAGACAGCCTCGTGCCATCCGCCCATCCTCCTTCGGACACATTTATCGCCTTTCCCATCCCACGTGACAACAATAAAGGGGGGCTGCTTGGAGCAACTAGCAAAGCCCACGAAAGGAGGAGCGCTACATTCCACATGCTCTGCACTGCTGAGCCCACTGACTTCAATAAAAAGACGTGGAGGCAGCCTATAGTGCCGCCCGCGTGTCCTCATCAGGGGACATTTATCCACTTTCACATGCCCACGGGACTGTGAAAGTGACTTCCAAAGCCTGGTAAAGAGTTTTAGCTAGCACCAAAACTAATAACAAGCAATAGTATTAGAAAGCATAAAGATATAATAATAACAACAACAAAGTGTCTGTTTCAAAATCAAAATGGATGACATTTATTTAGCCCTGAATACATGACGGTCATTATGTATGACCGTCATGTATTCAGGGCTAGACATTTATTTAGACCAGACCATGTTTAGACCATGTTTAGGTCATAATATTGCTGTGCAATTTAATTCGCAAATCAGTAGCGGGCGGTGCATAAATGCTGTCGCTATCTCTATCTGTCTGTCTCTCTGTCTGTCTCTCTGTCTTTCTCTCTTTCTCTCTTTTCTCTCTCATTTATGACATCATCAACTTGCAACAGGCATTACCCCTATTGAGTGAAATATTAGCTATTTCTAGAAGAAATAAAATAATTTAGGCATTTTTTATTTTACATTGTAGTTATAGAGGACAATCATAATGTATTAAGGCATGTTTGTTGTATTAGTCAGGGATCCCTTTAAGCCTTCATTACACGCCGCCTATGCTCCCTCCCTCCGTTCTGGGGCGAATGGAGATGGGGTTTGAAAAGCAACTGTTTGGATTAAAAGGATTACAATGTATTTTAAGAGTGAGAGATCACAATAAAAATCCTAAACAAATTCTTCCTCCACACTCAGAGTAAAACAGCATCTGGAAGTTTCATGAAATGCATGTTTAAATGAGTGCAGTGACCACTTATCATGGGCGGTGAGGTTAATTTGGTGCCGACCTGCGCGGGCATAGTCCTTCTCTTTTTTAACTGTGACGTGGAAGGCATCTTTAGCCTGAGGCTTCTTTTAAAAGTAAAACAACTCAAGACTCAACAAAATAGGCTACATTATGATAGTCTTGATGAATAAGGATTCCTGACAGAAAAGGTGGGCACCAAAACATTTCTGGGCACTAGGGTTGCAGCGGTACTCGGTGTTACCGGTGTTACCGGTGAGCGAGCACAACACAGAGTACTTTACTTGCACTCCGATAACGCCGTTAAATAAAAAGAAAACGCATCCGCTGCTCTGCTCTGCCCCGAGCCCGAGGAGCGCAGTAGAGATGTGACGTTCGCCAACGATTCCGCTCTTTTGAACAGCTCTTTTATATGAACGATGGGATTCGGTTCTCAATCGCGGGAGGCCGGGAGCTGTTCCTTGTGTGGGAGTGTTGAGAACAGATTCAGAAAAAAGGGATCATCCATGGGGCGAGGCACAGCTCAGACTGCATGATTTCTCGTCCCCACTCGCAGCCTGCAGGGCACGTTCCAGGAGACAATAGGCAGAAAAACAACGATTAGCCAAACAAGAAAATGCAGGGCTGTTGTAACACTAACAGTGTTAGTGCTTTTTTACAAATCTGAATTTTTAAAATGGTCGGATGGTTGTTGTTGTAGCTTGAGGTAGCATTGGCTAATACTGAGCGCTCACAAGACGACAAGACACGCAATGGTGGTTGAAACGGTGTTACTGATAACCACGGTGTTGACACGGACGATATTTTCGGTGTTAAAAATCTCATACCGTTGCAACCCTACTGGGCACTATGGAAAACTGGGCACGTTGGAAGGGAGGGCAGTGGCACTGGGCACTGAAAATGTGGGCACCTGGAAGACTGTACCGGGGAAAACCGGGCACTAAGAGTGAGCACCCGAATAGCACCCGAAAAACTGGGCACTAATTGTGAACACTAGGAAAATATGGGCACCAGGAAGAGTCACCTGAACTGAAGACTTTTAGGAAGTGTTTTAGGTATTTTATTTTATTTGTTGAATTGGCAAACAATAGACCAAGCAATTGCAAATGAGCCACATCATTGGCTATGGGAGAACGGGGTAAGATGAAACTGGGTAAGATTAACGGTGACTGGCACATTCGCCTAAAACGTATTCGCCTAAACGCATTTGGTCCTTTCGCCGCTGTTGAAGAGCCATTTTGCCTGCAGCTATCAGACTGTTGATGTTTGCATCTCTCTCTCTCTCTCTCTCTCTCTCTCTCTCTCTCTCTCTCTCTCTCTCTCTCTGTGTGCATCTTTTGTGTGAGGGACGCTGCACGCATACACACACAGCTGCAGGAATGCATTTAATTTAACAAGCGCATGTCATCTCTGGTTGAATCCCCACACCAATTGTCAAATATTTGAGGCAGAAATTGTACATGCTCACATTGCAAGGTGATGTGAGCATTTAGATCTGCTATTTTCACAATAGGGGTCCCCAGTTAAATATGCACTGCACCTGCATAGGGCTTAACTGTGAGATAAGAGCCATGCAAATGCTTCACATAATTCTTCCATATTATGAAATGCGCCCATATGGTAGGCTACGTATCAATTAATTAATTATTTGGACGCACCTGATTCCAATAACTATCTACTGTATTGATGTGATTACTATGGAGTGCATAGCCGTTTGACAGGTCACACTGTCACAGTCACTATAATATTTAAATGACAAAGGGATAATATGTAAACATGAACAGTCTGACAGCAGAATTGAGCGTAGACATACAGATCAGAGCTTTGGAATCAGGTGCGTCCAAATAATTAATTAATTGATACGTGCACTGCGCAAATAGGTCATGAGTCATGATGTCCTCCCGATATACATCATAGCATTTGATTTGGAAGATTATCATAGGCCTACTGCTGCTATGCTTTATGGTGAAGAAGGCTTGTAAAATATATAGGATATGTAGCTAAATTGTTCTGGTGGGAGGCACGCTGATCAACCCCCCGCAAGTATAAACTTTCTGTGTCTGGTTCTGGTGCGCTCTCCTCTGCTCAGTGCCTGTCTGTCTGTCTGTCTGTCTGTCTGTCTGTCTGTCTGTCTGTCTGTCTGTTAGAATATCATTTATATTTATGTATTTGTGTACTCATCATTATTCCAAGTATTTGTCTCATCAGCAATAACTGCATAATAACTAAAGAACTGAAATTCCAACCGTTACTTTTGCCATGTAAAGAATATCAAGTCAAGTGCAATCATCAGTCATAAATAATGTTTTTTATTATTGTTTGGTGTGTGCTACCCTTTTTCCATAATTATACACGTTTAACTATTGACTTATACTCTTTGCATTATTTAGCGGTCTATAATAAGATGACAATGCAGTAGCTAAAATAGATCTCATGCCCACAATGAGACTGTTGGGGCTCAGAGCAGCACCCATGGTGCCTTTCTGTTCTAACCGTATTACTTGCGCAAGCATAGCATGCAAGTACTGCAATCGGCTGGTTATGTCTGTCTGTCTGTCTGTCTGTCTGTATGTCTGTCTGTCTGTCCTCTTGTTTAAGACCATAGCGGTGAGTGCACCTCATGGCAGGATCTGCCATGGCCAAGTAGGCCATGGCACAAGTTCACACCTCGGCAGAGTGCATTTCTTATTGAATTAGCCCTCACTTGGGTTTCTGGTAAAATGATTGACCAGTTATTTTGTATGTCTGTGACAAAAATTAAATATAGGGTGTGCCAAATGTAGTTCTAAGAGCGGCCATTTCTTGGGACAACACAGCCTTACACAGGTGTTCTGATTAGACTATAGCGTTAGTTCTATGCAATCAAACAATTGAAACACCTGTGTTTTGTCCCAAGAAATGGCCGCTAAGGACTACAATGACGTAGCCGCTGGCACACACTATTGATCAAAATGTCCATCACAAGCTGGCATGATGACCCCTGCCACTGGCTAGTACCGACTCTTCTCCCCACCAAAGTGCCCAGTCTTTCGTTTGCCCACCTTTCCTGTATTCAGTGTTTAGGCCCAGTGGTTCAGAGGAATAAATGGTGCCCAGAATGGTGCCCTGGAAACTAAAAGATGTGTCCCTTATTGAAATGATAAGGATACACTGTTCCAAAAAGGTTGTAGCCACTTAAATACAGACTTATTTTGTAAACTTGGCCTGAGTTGTCTCTGTAGTTGGATCTTTCTTTTCTGTCTACACCATATCTCTTTGCCAAAAGTAGCCGACCAATATGCTTGCAACGAGTGATTAATGTCCCCACCAAATAAACCACGTAAAGTATACGATGCAATCTAATACAGCTTTTAACATTTGTTTAATGCAGGTTTTCATTTTCCATTAAAAGTAGTTATCAATTTGATAGAAAAAGTTTATAAACAGGATGCAGCTGAGCTAATGACATCAATACATTAAAAGTAGACTGTTGAGTTACATTTCTACTCCATCGAGTGTGACCCTTGTTGTTGCTTGTATGTCTTCTTGTTTGGCAAGCAACAATGTCATACTATAAATCAGATTGGAATGCACTATAATGTTGTGTTGAGTGAATGCGTTTGTGCCGTAGGCTACATTATACTTAGAGTTGGGTGTAACACGTTACTGTAATCACACTATTTTGCTCGGTAACGAGGAATATAATATATATTATATAAATATAATAATATAGAATATAAATTGATTAATCACATTACAGTTACTGGTCAAACTCTTTAGTCATTACTTGCGTTACAAGGCTGTGAGTCTGCCATGGAGCCTGCTGCCTGTCATTACAACAACAAACACTCTCCAACGAGATATGTGTCTAGTGCTCCGTCGCCCCCTTTCTCTCTCTCTCTCTCTCTCTCTCTCTCTCTCTCTCTCTCTCATACAGTCACACAGTCTCCTGCAGGCGCTCTTCCCACACACACACACACACACACACACACACACACACACACACACACACACACACACACACACACACACACACACACACACCACAGACCACACGCACACCCTCAACACGCTCATTCAAGCATTCTATCCAAGTAGAACAACTTTTTTTGCAATCCATCTCAGGCGATGTTTATAGAGTAACGCAAAAGTAATGTAACAAGTAGTGTAACTAATTGCTGTCTCCAGGGAGTAATCAAGTAAAGTAAGGCATTACTTTTTTCAAAAGTAATGTGTAATGGGTAATGTATTACTTTTTTGAGTAACGGACCCCAACTCTGGCTATACTACAAGTAAACAGCATATCCAAACCAGTAAGACGCCTAAGGGTGAGGTCGCGCAGAGGGCGAGGTCACGCAGGACGGAATTCATTATTCATATACATTGGACCATATTGGAAATATTGGATGTCAGGGATCTCCATATATGGGCATACAAGGGACAAGTACGGAATGTGATGTCACAACACTGTGATGTCAGCTATAGACATTGAGGCATTACCCTCTGACGTTACTGACATGATGTGACGGTTTCCATAGTTAACTGTGACCTACGGTCACAATAACATGACACATTTTAGATTATCGCCACACTAAACCTGCTTTATTTTGTTTTAAGGGCAACCACAGGTGATCGGGTCCTCTCAGGAGGTGCTGGTCAAAGTGGGCGATGACGTGACCCTTCCTTGTCACATTGAACCACCTGTTGACATGGAGAGCAAGACAGTGGAGTGGTCCAGACCCGACCTGAAGTCGGCATTCGTGCACGTTCTCCAAGATGGACGTTTCCAGGCCCGCCAAAGCAACCAACTGTACAAGCAGAGGACTTTCCTGTTTACTGAGGAGCTGTCTCATGGTAACATCTCACTGAAGCTGTCCAGGGCGAGGCTCTCAGACGAGGGGACATACAAGTGTTTTGCTCCAAAAGCAGCCAATGGCAGCAGTTTGATCCAGCTCCGAGTTGGTAAGTTTTAGCGGTCAAATCGGTAAAACTCATATCTCTGTTGTCATCAAGATGTATCCGTCAGATTTGTCAGATTTCATTCTGATTGGCAATTCTTATTTTATTATTAGTGTGGTTGGCCAACAGGGCAACACAGTGTAGTCCTGGGGAAACTTTATTTATTCCACTAGATAAACCTTATTCTAGATAAACTTTTTTGTGAATCAGATGCCATTGGAAATTGATGGAAATCAGATGCAATTCACTCTTTGTCAAGTCCCACCCCCTGTCGCTCTGTTACTAAGTGGGACAAAAAAGGTCTTCCCTCAATCCACTCACATTGTAAAAATTAGAACAAAAAGAAAGTCTTATGTGATATTAATACAAAAAGAAAAAAATACAGTAGTTACATTGAAAAAAGGGGTTTTCCCACGAAAATACATGTTTTTCTTAGTTTAATCAGAAATTTAAAAAATAAATAAAGAAAGAAAATCCAGGCAGAGGGCAGAGAGAGAGAGAGAGAGAGAGCAGTTCCTCAAGGCTGACTTGCCCTGACCAGGAAATTGAGGAAGTATAGCCTCACCCTCAACATAAAATGTATTTTTGTTGAAGCTTATTCATTATAATGATCAAAATCAATATGACCGTGCAGCGCCGTACCGTGCCACGGTCGTACCGCACATCACCACACCGTGCCGCGACATGTGTCTGTTTTTAGTGCTTCTTCCCCGGCTGGAATTCAGCCTTCAACCGCCAGCAGCATGCAGAGCAGGAGATGCTATGCAAAGCTAGTAATCCACATAGAGATTTTTGTATCATTTCAACAAATATTCACTGTGTATTCACTCCATGGTGTTCCAAAATGTTCCTATTTATCATGACAAAGTAAAAAAAAAATAAAAAAAAAATATAGGCTAAATGTATTGATGTGAATGAATGAATGAATGCATGAATGAATGAGGACTTTGTCCCACTGCATAACTACACCCCAGTTAGCAAAAGAGAATGATTTTTCTGGTTGGCCAGTCATGGACCAATCAAAAGGCTGACAAAGGGTGAATTGGAAATTGATGGAAAAACTATTGGTATTGGTCGAGCACCACATGATGGTTAGCTTGCTGCAGAATATAGTCACGTCTCACCTGCAATTTCCAATTGCATCTTTCTAGTTAGTATGGTTGCCCGACAGGGCAACACACTGTAGTTCTGGGAAAACTTTATTTTCACCACTAGATAAACTTTTTTGTGAATCAGATGCAATTGGAAATTGAAGGAAAAACATTTGAGGAGTGGCGCCAGCTCGAGTATTGATTGCGCTTCACATGACAGTTGACTTGCTGCAGAATATAGTCGTGGCAAAATTGCATCTTTCTAGTTGTTAGTAGTGTGGTTGCCATAGGTCAGAGAACCTTTTGTCAGCGAAAGTGAACCTCTTTTTTGTTGACCTTTTAACTGAAGTTATCTGCGTTGTAAGGCCAGACGGGCTATACAGTATATAATGTCCAGTCAGACAGGATTGGTCATGCTTCACTTGACATCACAATATATATATATATATATATATATATATATATATATATATATAGTAAGATGGGATTAATTTCCCAGCTGATTCCTCACGACTCGCGTCAGTGCAACCACACTTGCAATTTCCCAGAATTGCACCTTTCTGGTTACTTGCGTAAGCAGAGTGCGCAAGTACAGTAATTGGCTGGGTATGTATGTATGTATGTATGTAGGTGACTGCCTTTTTTGAAGGATTCTATAAGAGCGTTCTTGGTAATGTATTCATTAGCATTCAGTGAGGCCAGCAGCGCACACCTCGTGGCGTGCTCTGCTTGCGCCCTTGGCCAATGAGGAGCAGCGTTCTAGGAGACATCATCACCAACAAGTGTGACCTGATATAAATAACAAAACGTGGGCTCGAGACCAGTATGTTATATAAGTATGTTATGCAATACTTTACGCCCCCTCTGTTATAGCTAAACGTTATAGACCAAGGTTATTCTCCTCAAAAAAATTACCGACAGTACAAAGGGCGGGATTAATTCATATTTTTGCCCTCAAAATAGAAGAGAAGATAAATTGCTTAAAGGGACTGCACCATAAAACACTTTTTTTCTATATCTATATTCTTTCTTCTTTGTGTGTTTTCCAACCCTAAGATTTTCTGATTGGCCCAGAGTGGGTGTGTCCGAACGGTTCTCTCCTGAAAAGCGACGTCACCTCGGGAGTGCTTTTCAGGAGAGAACCTTTCCATAGTACCCCCCCCCCCCCCCCCCCCCCCACACACACACACACTTACTTTCTGGTGCGGGCTCCACTCCATCCCCACTCTCTCCTCTTCTCTTCCATCCACTGCTGTTGCCTTGCCAGCGCCATATTACCCTGTACCCCCCCTCCCAGTAAGCTGTGGTGTTCCTCAAGGTAGCATACTGGGGCCTCTGTTGTTCCTAATATACGTGAACGACATGGCATCTGCTTGCGACTGCAACCTGTTCCTGTTCGCGGATGACTCGGCTCTCCTAGTCTCGGGCAAGGACCACTTGCAGGTTGAAAAGACACTTAACTAAGTAAGATCTGCACATGGCTTAACGACAACAAATTATGAATTCACTTGGGAAAAACTGAGTCCATCCTCTTTGGATCAAATCATAACCTCAAAAAAAGTCGATAACTTCACAATCAAAGTGGGTGACAAGGTCATAACACGAAAGAATGAAATCTCTTACTTAGGATGTATCCTTGAAGCTAATCTTTCCAGCGAAAAGATGACTTCTAAAGTAATAAATAAAATCAACCAACGAACTCGCTTCCTACAGAGGATCAATGGTCAATTTCAACACACTGAAGACCATAGCTGGTGCAATAATCCAGCCCCTATTTGACTACGGAGTTCACGTATGGTATTGTGACGCCCCACAAGCCCTTAAAACTAAACTCCAAACAGCCCAAAATAAACTAATTAGGGTCCTGCTTAACCTTCCCTATCAGACTCACCTCACCGCTACTCACCAGTTAAGAGTCGGGTGGCTCAGAGTAGATGACAGAGTACAGCAACTTGCAATGGGCCTGGTGTACAAGATACACTACACCACTATGATACCCAAGTACCTGTCAAAATACTTTATAAACATTAAGGATGTCCATAATTACAACACCAGAGGCAGCGCCACAGATCACTTCCAACCCAGAGTCAAAACCAACAAAGGGTCAAACTCGTTTTTCTGCTATACCACCAAAATGTGGAAAGCCTTACCGAAGGCCATAAAGGAGTGTGGATCACTAGCATCCTTTAAGATTGCCCTGAAAAACCACTTACAGGCAGCAGCCGTTCGCAACTGGTAAAAAAAACGAACCTAGCCCAACCCTCCCCTCCCCTGCCCCTTCTTTGTATATACTTACTGTTTGTTTAGACTTACTGTTTTCTTTTTAGTTTTTCTTTACATATCTACTGCATAGTACTGTGTTCTATTTGTCTGTCATTCAATGTTATATGAGATACTTTAATGGTTTCCTATGGAAATAAGCTTAGTCTTTTCATGGATCTCCTTTTAGTAGACCTTGTACCAGTGAACTGTACCGTCATGAAACTGTACCTTTTCCTATGCAAACTTCTAATAAAGTCTTCAATCAATCAATCAATATTTGCTTTTTACTTTGTTTTTTACTTTGAAAACTACAGGATTTCGCGTCACACCAAAAGCAAAGCCCCGTACGCCGATGTCTGTGTAACACCCATGCAACTATAGGCGATGCGGTCACATATTTCTGAAGGCTCTGCCGACACCAATATCTGTGTAACATCCATGCATGCATCTGTCCGCAAGTCGCTGACAGAGAGACACAAGTGTGTTTATCATCAGAAAACAACAGCGATTGGATTTTCCAAAACAGACTCTGTCACTCTTCGGGGACTCTAGTGCTGTTACGTGGTGTCAATTTTGAGCCTATATTTATACAAAAATATGAGTTTTATATGCATGGTGGAGCCGCTTTAAAGAGGTGGTGCCATAGTTTTGCACTTTTTCTGGTTTTCATGTGTCTATGAGGTTGACAGTACTTCATTAATCCCCCTGGTGTGGTTGTTATGAGCAATTATGGATTCCCTTTGTATTTGGGGTTTCTTCCTGGAGGCTGACACCTTGTGGGTCAAAAGTGCTGATCCAAAAACAGTGATTAAATGACATCATATAATCATCCCCTCACGGCTACCTGCTCTTCTGTGTCAAAGAATGTCCACATGCGCTCATCATATCATTTTGAGACGCTTTCTGTATGTGGCGCAAAAGTGCATGTGTTTGTTTTGGTACAGTGTGGTGGCTGTTTTAGCCACACTGTTGCGCTATTTCCCGGACTAATGTTAATGCACGTAAGACCCGCATTTTCAAACTGTTGACTCGCCGGGATTGTAGTTTTTCAGGTGATGAAAATCTTTTGTTGTGGTTCTCATCTTGCAGCGCGTACGATAGAATACACTAGTGGCACTGTCAGCATGTGGGCTAATAAGGTCCCACTGTGTGTGTGTGTGTGTGTGTGTGTGTGTGTGTGTGTGTGTGTGTGTGTGTGTGTGTGTGTGTGTGTGTGTGTGTGTAACCCATTTAGACTGGGAACACATTATTTCACATTGTTTTGTGCTTTAACTATTGAAACATAGCAGATCTACAAGCTCACTGTGCCACCCTGCGAGCTTGTAGATCTGCATATTTTTCTTTTTTTACATTTTGAAAATGTTTTTTGAAAGACCTGTTTCTATGTCAGTGCTTCTCAAACTTTTTCACGTGAATGACCCCCAAAATGATATGTATTTGGCCACAGACCCCCATCTCGAAATATTTAGTTCCAGGGACGCCCCAGAAGCAGAATTTGAGTTACAAATGTTCTAATACATATATTTAAAGATTTGCACACATTTTCACAACTTTTCAAAAAATAGCAGATCTACAAGCTCGCAGCGCTGCGCTGTGATCTGCTATGCTATTTTTCAATAGCTAAAGTATAAAATAATTAAGGCCCCTCCACCTTGGGCCCTAGTAACGCAGTTAAAGCCATTTATTAATTGTAGGATAGCTTCAGTTCAAATAACAGAGTGCAGTCAGTGCAACTGAGTGCAAAATGCAATGGCAACTCTTTATATAAATTCTTCAAATAACCATTAAAAAAAAGAAGAAAAAAAAAAACATTCCTTGGATTAAAAATGGACCCAAAACTGTGAAAAGTGATGACTCTCTGTGATGGTCCGTTTTTAGCCCAAGGAATGTTTTTAGTGCAAAGCCAATGCTTGCAATGGATTCAAAATCATTAAACCCTATTTTGACCCCTC
>NC_137812.1:2377517-2460017 GCF_963921795.1 Nannobrachium achirus | reverse complement strand
CTGGGCCCTGCGTACAAGGATTCACTGCGGGCCCCCCATGAATGTTCTTCATAAAAATAGCAGATCTACAAGCTCACAGCGTGGCACTCGGTGCCGCGCTGTGAGCTTGTATATCTGCTATTTTTCAATAGCTAAAGTATAAAATAACCAAAGAGGTGGTGCCAAAGTTTTGTAGTTTTCATGTGTCTAGGAGGTTGACAATGGGGAATTTAAGGAGCCCGTTTCTACTACCGTGACGTGAGGCGGGACTACAGCTGCTATGACGTAATCGCCGTTGCGGTCCAAACCGTTAAGCAAACAGCCGTCGGCGATGGGGTCCCACCCCTTTCGCGGAACTCTTTGGTTCCCATGGCGGTGTGTCTACGCAGCAGGCGTTGTAGACTCTCTATGTGGAAATCTAGCTCCTGCCGTAGTAGAGACGGCCGCGATGGCGCCTGGTTGATCTATCGAGCGCTGATCATTTACGGTTGCCGTTGTCATCTGCTGTTGCAGTACAAAGCTTAAATAGCCTAGTATTTCATTAGACCCCCTGGTGTGGTTGTTATGAGCAATTATGTATTCCCTTTGTATTTTGTATTTCTTTCTCGAGGCTGCCACCTTGTGGGACAAAAGTGCCGATCCAAAAACACAGATAGAGTGACATCACTCTATCTGGAGATAATCATCCTCTCCCCTTTTACCATTCACCCAACATACGTGGGTGTGGCTAACTTCAGCTGGGTCACCACCCACCATGACAACCAGGCATACTTAATGAACTGTTGGGTGTGGCCACTAAAAAACCTAATTTTAACTCTTTCTGTACACATTCTTGTAAAAAAAAATCTTTCTCCTAGTATAATCATAATACCTGATAATCATGTTTTCGGGGGGGGGGGGGGGGGGGGGGGGGGGGGGGGGGGGGCAGTGCTGCTGGCCCTGACCATAGGTTCCCAGAACTAAAGTTTAGTTCCACCTCAGGAGCAGGACCTAAAAAAGGTTCCAGGAACCTCGTCTGAAACCGGGCCGGACGCAATGGAAACAAAACCAGAACCAAAAAAAAAAGGTTCAGGTTCCTGAAAGTTCTGGTTCCACCTTGCAGTGGAAAAGTTATGTCATTTTATTTTTTGCTAAAATGGATATCACAAATTGGTATTGAACATGTTATCATTCAGGAACTGTTATCAAAGTCAACGTATTGTACCTTTACAGCATTGGACATTTTTGAGAGATACCCAGCCCTGCTGCAGGTTTGTGTTCAGCTCATTATTATCAGTGTATCATTACTGTAGCAATCTGTACCGTACCTACACATGAACTACACAGGAATCAAACCTGTGAGCCTCGGGCCACAGGATAGTGCCTCCAACTAGTTTAACACTACTGTTGCCTTGTTTAATTTTATGATGTTGACAACAGCTGTGTCATGGCTCTATGTCTTTCAGAGCCTCACACAGAGGAGAGTGGATCAACTGTAGGAGGGACAGTATCGTGGATTCTACCTATGGGGATCTTGGTGGTGGCAGCACTAGTGGTTTATTTAATCTGGAAAAATAAGACTGGTCAGTCTTGAACTAATTTATTAACTAATTTATAATGTTCATCATATTTGATATATCCATCCATCCTACTATATTTCTGTAATAACAATGTGAAGAAGTGCTTGGGCGGTGGGACGAATATATCGGCAATAGGCCATGGGATGAGTCCCATCACCATTGTTTTTATTAGGCGATTTCCCCAGCTATTATTATTATTATTTTTTTTTTTTTTCCAAATGTAACACTCAGCCTTATCAAAAATCTATCTCATCAAATGTAGTCCAATTAACTCATTCTGAGCCCAGGACATTAACGGATTAGGGGGTCCAGAGTGCCCCCTCCCGGCCCCATTAACGGCCGCTGTCTTATTTTGAAGGCCAGAAGTCTAGACCGGAAGTACTTCCGGTCTGACGTCATCGGATCGTGCGCCGGAACCGATGCGTGTCCACGTGGAGTTGTGTAATGGCCGACCGGGAGCTTTTATAACTGTGTAAAATAAGCGAGCATCTGCCTCCATCCTAGCTTCTAAAGTGTAGTTTTGAGATAATGGACATTAAAGATGAGATCGGCCGTCCACCTCAATGTTATGGGATGACTATTGTGTGCTCGTGGAGCCGTGATGATGACAAATCAGCGCGGATTTCGTCTCCGGAGCGTCGGCCATTGTACTAGGTATTTTTACTCGCCGTTACAGTAATATATTACTTTTCCCGCGACATCGCGTGGATGGCACTATAGATACTCTATTACTTTTCCCGCGACATCGCGGGGTTGGCTTTTAATGAGTTAACCTGTACAGCGCAATAAAGTATGCACAAAATGCGAATCAATTTGGGCCAACGGTTAGGTATTACACTGTGATTGTGATTTAATTCTGGCAAGGCTTTTACAAAGCAGTTACGAGCCGTAAAATTAAACTGCAGCTCATAGTTGCGTGCATTTGCAAGCCTGATGACGCAGCATTTACACCAGCCCCCATAAGTCACATCTGCCCATGAAAGATTGCGGTGCATTTTGGGAATGGGCTTATTATGTCTAAAAATACATATTTAGCCACCAATCAAAATCGTTAAAATCACTATAAAACGATAGAAGTAAATGAAAATATTTTAATACTCATCTTTTCTTTTCTCTAATTACAATCTAAAATACGAACCCTTGTTGTAAAAAACTAAAGTTGTCCTTTAAGACAGGAATATTGAAGTGGTCGGGGTGTGATCGGATCGTTAAAGTATATCACACTACACTCTTTCTTGAAATCGGCTGTCATAATGTCGTTGTGGTTTTCACAACACGATTTAAAACCACTTTATCCAATCACTTTACAGTATATTTGTATTGTGTGGTTGATGATGTGTGTGGGTTCATCCTCTTCTTTTATATCCTCACCAGGTAAACAGGAAAACATCAAAACAGCCGGTAAGTGTGTGTGTGTGTGTGTGTGTGTGTGTGTGTGTGTGTGTGTGTGTGTGTGTGTGTGTGTGTGTGTGTGTGTGTGTGTGTGTGTGTGTGTGTGTGTGTACGTACGTGCAAGTGCGTGCGTGATAACTTCTGACTGTTAATGCAGTTGATGCTTTTTAGAACCTCTGGGGCCGGTTGCACCACCTCACATTAAGTTAAAACTTTGCCTAGTTGTAGCGTAAATGGCTTCTAAGTCAAGACTACGCCTTACAAAAATGTCAGCTGTTGCAGCACACAAATTAGTTATAACGTGTCTCGAAGTGCTAGCCGGAGTAACCTACCTCTATGGGAGTAGAGCAACTAACCCTAATCATTAACATGGCTACATCTCAGAGACAAATATTGCACTTTTACTCCATTACAGTTATTTAAAAACTTTAAGGGGAACACACACCGGATGCGGAGGCAGCGCGGATGCGAAGGCGGCGCGGAAGCGGCACGTCAAAACATACAGCTCCATTATTTTCAATGAACTAAGAAACCGGCGGCGTCAGACGCGTGCAGCGTCGGGTCTGCCGCCTCGCCTGCCGCGCCGATACGCAGCGGTTCTATTTTTCCAGTGTTGCCGCGTGGTGAACATGTTCTCCCATGCTTCTCCCCACCGGGGGAAATGGATGTGCTGTGTGGTAGCGCGTCGCATCCAGTTGGGGTTACCACGTAGCACTTCACGTGCGTCAATAACGCAACGCGCCGCTGCACAGCCACTCGCGTCCAGTGTGTTTAGTTACTTATTAGTTACCCTATCTACATTTCCCGCCTTTTGAAAATAGCCGATCCGATCTACAAGCTCACAATGCGCCGCAATGCGACCATAGACCATAAAAATATGGACGGTTGGAACCGTCACGTCACCCTTTGGTTTCTATCAGAGCGAAAATGAAGCTGCACTCGCCCTGTGTACATGTGGGACGTGCACACATAGACACTAGGGGGTGCTAGAGCACCTGCCTTTTTCCCTTACTGGATCAATGTGCCCTTTTCATGAAGTTAGTTTTTTGTACAGTGTTTGTTTGTTTGTTTTGTACAGTATTCAGTATGTGGCCCATAGTGACATTGGTCAATTCTGGATTAAAAGCTTCTAATACGTATATGCCCCAAAATGCTCTGGAATCTTGCCACACACGTAGGCTACAGTATGTGATCAAAGCAGCATGTATCTATTCTGCATCTAGCCTGAGGCAAGACCCAAATGAACTAATATAAAATCTTTGTTTCTGGGGGTCCCTGGAACAAAATATTTTGAGATCTGCAGCCAAATACATATCATTTTGGGGGTCCTTGACAAGTTTGAGAACCACTGATTGAGGCAACATTTAGCTTGAGTTCATGTATAACCTCTCTTCTAGAGTAGAGAGAGACACTAGAAACTCTGCTGGAGAGACAAAACAAACTACTGAATGAAATGAATTATGAATTTTAACTTTTGGAAGAAAAAAAAGACCTTTCAACTCAAAGAAACGATATGGCATTATTTCTGCAAGTGGTAAATACAATACACACACAACTGTGCTGAGTCTTTCTTAGATACATGCTGCTTGCTTGCTTGCTTGCATTCATTTCATCTCATGTTGTGAAAAAAGTCTCAGCACAGCTGTGTGTATTTACCACTTGCAGAAGTAATGCCATAGTCTTTTTTTCCATCCAAAAATTAAAATGCATATTTCATTTCATTCATCAGTTTGTTTTGTCTCTGGATACCAATAACAAATAATATGTTTTTTGATAATTAACTTTGATCTCATAAATGATTAATCGATTATTCAATTCATGCATATCAATAGATATGTCAGAGCAGGGCGTGTATGCATATCAATAAGCCATTGTCTGAACATGTTAATGTAGGTGTAAGCACCGTCCGTGTGACATCATTCAAATCGCGTCCCCCCAAACATTGAATCACCAATGCAACACTGTCCATCCCTAACTACTAGGCAGTCGACGGTTCCACGCGCCGCACAAGGTGCCCTCTTTTTCACTTGAGCGGAGTTGGACAGCTCTTTGTTGACAAAAGATTACATTTGTATTACTTCCTCAGTGTAGAGACAGCTTGTGTTCATTGGATCACGAGCTGATTGGATCATTGGATTATGCGACTATACATTATTTTAATAACAGTCTAAGCATTAATAGTTTTGTTATTCCATAAACAGTTGTGGTGCAACACAAGTTAGTAACTCAGTAATTACAAACTAACTAGTAGTTACTAAGCCTCTAGTGAGGACTTTACTTCCTAACTTACGTTCTGGTGGTGCAACCTGGTACTGGAGTACAGTATTAAATACAATTCCAAGTCCAAGTGCTCATTCTTTATCTAAGTACTCATGCCTCTGAGCCAAACAAATTACTTGGTCTGTTGGGTTAGGGTTAGCTCTGATATGAGTGGATACTACTGTAGATCTGATATCTGATATAACAGTAAAGGTCCTTTCCCACTGCGGGGCGATACGATAACAATAAAAAATATATTTCTCCATTGAAGTGGATGAGAGTGGATGGTAGCGTCCACACCACAACGATAACGCCGACATAATTGACGTGAACACCAACATATCGTTATCGGGCACAGTGGAAAAGGACATTAAGGTTATTAGCCTCCTCGTGCCTTATACAAATTGGGCTCATGAACATGTCTGGTAAATTGATTTGTAATTTTGTTTGGGTAGCTTAAGCTTTATAATAACTATTAAGCATTAGTTAAATGCATATATATATATATATATATATATATATATATATATATATTAGTACAGAGGATTGAGGTCAGATTTGAGGTGAATCGTTCACTTTTTCATAAAAGCGTGAAATTTGGTACACTTGTACAGTTTGGGCCCCTGAACATTTTCAGATATGGAGCCATCGCAAAAACGCCCCCTGGTGGCCATGGCGGCTATTTTAATTTCCACCATTACCAATTAATGTATTTTGCATCATAACTCCTGAACCTAACATGATAATACAGAATAGGTGATGTCTACACCTACGTTTTAATGGTCAAGGATTTCATTGATATCATGTAAAACGTCATAAACTGTTCAGGTGAATAGTTATATTGTCAATTCAGTGATGTTGTGAGGTAGTCCCGTGGTTTTGTCCAAACATTTTTCACTTTTTCATAAAAGCGTGAAATTTGGTACACTTGTACAGTTTGGGGCCCTGAACTTTTTCAGATATGGAGCCATCGCAAAAACGCCCCCTGGTGGCCAATGCGGCCATTTTAATTTCCACCATTACCAATTAATGTATTTTGCATCATAACTCCTGAACCTAACATGATAATACAGAATAGGTAATGTCTACACCTATGGTTTGATGGCCAAGGATTCTATTGATAATGTGTACAACATCATAAATTGTTCATTTGAATAGTTAATCGTCAATTCAGTGAGGATTGCATGAAATAGATGAGATTATACGGAATAAGATTTCAAGCATATTTCATGCCATCCCGCTAGCTGGGGCCTAATTTACTGTTATGTTACTTATTAGTGTCCACAATAAGTCTTTCTTTTGGTTGAAGCTTTCAGAAAGGACTCTGCAACTCGCTATTTTCGCTTGGACAATGGCTTGGACAATTCGCTTGGACAATCTTGAGAGCCGCCATCTCAATATGCAGTCCTCCTAAGACAATCACAAAATGATCTTCCCCTTCTCCATGTGAAAGGGGCCAATTCCACTGTATTTGTTTGGCTAAATTGTGCAGAGGTTGGTCCATAGTCACATCAGGTACTGTACTTGTCCTGGATGTACCCTCTGTACTGCTTGATTGATGACATTCATTGCATGATGAATCATGGCCACTGATTTTGAGTCATCAGGGAATAGGGGAAGGAGAGCTGAGATGGCAGGGGTGAGTTCTTTTTGTTGCAGCTTATTGGCATGAAAGGCTGCCCAGGAGATTGTGTTCTGCCGGTTCTTCTGGTTGATTTTCCAGGACAGGTAGTCACTGACCCTAACCCTAACCCTATTCTTTAAATGTGTGGAGTTAACCCTTGATGTCTGTTCCTCAGGCACGTGCACACATAGACATCAAAGGGGCTTGAGCCCCTGCCATTTTGTTTGTCTGTAAAAAGTGCCCTCTCCAGACCATGAATGCAGTTTTTACTATGGAGAAATGCAAATGCCCTCTTTCCATATGCCATACCTGAAGGCAGCATTCAAGAGAATTGTCTTGTCCAAACTCTTCTGAACTTGAATGCAGCATCTTAATGTTGAAAGAATGTCCCTCTCTGTGTAGAAATCTATGCTGTTACACCACTATTGACTTGATTAGTTCAGTGTGGTATCAAGCACCGAAAATAGCAGAGCGGTGTGTCGGCTATTTTCGATATTTCCACCAAAAGTCTTTTCAGACATTTCAGCCCCTGCCTCTCTAACATTCTCTGCACATCCCTGCTGTTCCTGGCTCAGTTGATCTAGGTGGGAGGAGTATAGTTTAAAAGACAGACTTCATTTCTTCATTTGCACAGACATTCTCAATATAGTAAACCAGCTCAGCAAAGGCTATGCTATGACATACCATATAACTGTTTCAATGTGTATTTTTTGTGCAGTTTGCCAGGAAGGTACTTGCTTCATGAAGGGGTTCAGCAGATGACAGATCTTCACAAAAAAGCACTGAGATGAGTCATCCAAAAATAAATACTTAATTTGGACACCATCATAACAGTAAATCAGGATGTCGGATGACATGAAATAGGCCTATGCTTGAAATTGTATTCTACATAATCTCATCTATTTCCTTGCAATCCTCACTATATCACTGAATTGACTAATAAATAGCCATTCACCTGAACAGTTTATGATGTTGTACATGTTATCAATGGAATACTTGACCATCAAAACATAGGTGTAGACATCACATATTCTGTATTATCATGTATGGTTTAGGGAATTAGACGCAAAATACATTATCTAGTTATATTTTCAAATGTTTGCAACCCATCTTTTCACCCAGTGCCAATTGCTTAAGCTGTAATCCTGGGCTCTGCTCTCCCTCTGCCAAGCCTGGGGAGAGCCACAAACTGAGCTCATGCTTCTTTCAGTGCATGAGGAGTGAACATGCAGGCCGCTTCTTTTCAGCTGACAGAGGGGAACTTCCCTGGTTGGACATAGCGCATGCGGAACACGCTATTCCAACCAGTTCCTTTTCCCCTCCATCAGGCTGGTCAGGGGGAGGCATTATAGAGACCAGGATTACTGCATGTTTTTGTGAGGGTATCTACCATAGGAGAGACGGGGAGAACATGCAAACTGCACACCGAAAGGCCCTTTTGCCAACCCCACCTAGGGTGTGGGTACTGAAGACTGGGAGCCCACAGCGTCCCCCAGCAGGAATCGAACCCCTTCTAGCTGTGAGGCGACAGCGCTACTGACTGTGCCACTGTGCCCCCATTATTTGGTTATGGCGGATATTAGAATGGCCGCTATGGCCAGTTGGCCACCAGTGGGCGATTTTGCGATGGCTCCATATCTGACAATGTTCAGTGTCCCAAACTGTACAAGTGTACTGAATATGAAAAAGTGAAAATAAATTGGACAAAACCATCGGAATACCTCACAACATCACTGAATTGGCAATTAACTATTCACCTGGACAGTTTATGATGTTGTACATGATATCAATGGAATCCTTGACCATCAAAACATAGGTGTAGACATCACATTTTCTGTATTATCATGCTTGGTTCAGGAGTTATGATACAAAATAAAGTAATTAGCAATGGTGTAAATTAAAATGGCCGCCATGGCCACCAGGGGGCGTTTTTGCGATGGCTCCATATCTGAAAATGTTCAGGGCCCCAAACTGTTCAAGTGTACCAAGTTTCATAATTTTATAAAAAAGTGAAAAAGAATTGGACAAAACCACAGGACTACCTCACAACGTCACTGAATTGACTATTAACTATTCACCTGAACATGTTATGATGTTATACATGATATCAATGGAATCCTTGACCATCAAAACATAGGTGTAGACATCACATATTCTGTATTATCTTGTTACGGTTCAGGATGATGAAAAATATATTCAATGGTAATGGCGGAAATTCAAATGGCCGCCATGGCCACCAGGGGGCGTTTTTGCGATGGCTCCATATCTGAAAATGTTCAGGGCCCCAAACTGTACAAGTGTACCAAATTTCACGCTTTTATGAAAAAGTGAACGATTCAACCCTCAATCCTCCGGACTATATATACACCTGGAGAGGATATATACCTGGAGACTACCTTTCCAGGTATATATATCCATATACCTGGAGAGGATATATACCTGGAGACTATCTCTTCGGGTATATATATCCATATATATCTGGAGAGTATATACTGTATACCTGGAGACTACCTCTCCAGGTATATATAGTCTCTAGATATATATCCTCTCCAGGTATATATATCTATATATACCTGGAGAGAATATATATCTCTCCGGGTATATATATCCATATATACCTGGAGAGGATATATACCTGGAGACTACCTCTCCAGGTATATATATACCTGGAGAGGATATATATCTGGAGACTATATATATTTATATATACCTGGAGAGGATATATATCTGGAGACTATCTCTCCAGGTATATATAATTGTATATCCATATATACCTGGAGAGGATATATACCTGGAGACTATCTCTCCGGGTATATATATCTATATATACCTGGAGAGGATATATTCCTGGAGACTACCTTGATAAAAGGCGCAAGTTTGCTCCTCGTTAGAGGTGCAGTCTTGTTGATTAGGCAATCAAGCCACAGACGTAGGTTGACGAGAAAAGTACTTAACAGAAAGTACCCCTAGCTGACACTCTTCCCCACCCTGTGACAAAGTTTGGGACTTCTAACTTATTTAGAAAAAAAGATATTACCAAATATATTCACACCATCTCAAAATCTAACATTTTCACATCCCATAAAACAGCAGCTGAGCACTCCTTCCCAAAATATTGCAGTTTGACTCTGTACACTACAGCAGAGTTAGAGACTGTTTGTATCCGGAGAGTGGGGTTCCTGTGCGGGTCTCTCATCTGTTTGCTTCTCAACCGTGGAAGAAGGTCCAAGCATCGTGTTGAAATATAGAGTTTATATCGCTCATGTTGTCAGCCAGTGCATTATTTTCCCCACTATGTTTATACCACGTGACCACGCTAAAAACATGAGGCCATCTGTAAAATGAGCGATTTAAACTCCTTATTTCAACACGCTGCTTCGATTTTCTTCCACGCTTGACAAATAAACAGATTAGAGACTGACATATTACCTGGGATCCTAGGATCTAATGTTCACAAAAGGTAAGAAATGTTCGCGAAACGCAAGTGTTTCCCTAGCCGCCCGATAGAGAGAAACATGTTGGGAGCTGATTAGCTGAATAGCGGCCAGATCAGCTTGTTATCTCCACTACACACGACGCATAAAGTTTATATTCCAGCGATTGGTGATTTTAGGACGATCAACAGGCGGGGTCGCCAGCGAAAATGCTAATCCCTCGTCCTTTATTGAGTCTTTGTACCAGATGTCCTCTTTTCGTGGTTTTTTTAGCACAGAAACAACACGTGGGCTATTTGGGCTTCTCTTCCACGTGCGCGCGCGTGTGCCTACTATGAGTGCGCGCCGTGTGTACACTAGGAAGACTCCATTCCATTGCATAGTAGCCAAACAAACATCCAAAAACGTGGTGTTTTTATTCCGTGAGTGCGCGTTGTGTGCGCGTGTGTGACTGCTACTGTTTGAGCGTATGCAGACTGTGCATACGCTCAAACAGTGCAGACTGTGCAGACTGTGCACGCGGCTGTGTTGTGGGGCGGAGCATAGCCATAGAGTATACTATAGCCTACCGGTATATAGAACTACAGAGATTTTCACACTAAACGTTATTTCTTTATAAAAACCCAAAGAAAATCCTTTTTTATATATTTTTTTGTTTTGATTTGTCTGACAACAATACTTTATACATGTATGATGTCACAGAAGCCAAAAAATAAAAGGTTCAAGAGAAAGAAATGCTTGAACAAGTGTCTTTCACAAAAGGGCCAATTTCTCCTGTTTCTGTTTGTTTTCGTCCACTCTGGGGAAGAGCAGACAGTTTTAAAACTAATATAGCTCAAGAACCGTACATAGCTGAAACCCCTGGTTAACTTCTGGTGAAAGTGCACGAGTTGCACTTTATTTGAGATACTGGGTGAATTTTTTTTTGTCTTTTTGATAATTCTCAGTAGAGCTAGAAAGACTGGTGAAAATAGTAGCCTATAATGGTGGCATGGGAATTGAGCAGGCCAGTAAACAGTAGCATTGAAAGTGTTAAAAAGGTTAGTAAGCATTAGCTAATAATTAATTAATCAGCATTGTTGTATTCACAATAGTCTTTAATGTGCTTATTGATTGTATTATCATAAACATTTTGTTCAAACTTCAGCCTGTTCAGCTTTACACAGTTATCTCTGCTTGTATTCTTCTTGTTACCTATTGTTATACTTTGAGATTTTGAAGAAAAAAACAAACAAAAACAAAACAGTTTCCCAGTGAATCTTTTGGCACTTAAAACTAGTCCATAATATACTTTGTGCGTGTTTTCAGTGAGCCCATGCAGTTTCTCTAGGAACTGCATTTCTAGTTATAATTGACACACTTATTTATAAATGGTGAATCTATCATTTACAAAGTATGAGAACACAATCATTTAGCACAGGAATAAAAGGTTTATAGCTGTGTTTACTAATGCTCAGTTATGTACAATGAATGATGAAGTTGTGATGAATTATGCGTTTACTAATGCTTAATTATTTCTTAATAGTGTATAGTTATAAAGTGCTACCAGATTAGCTTCTGCAACTCTGCATCCTCATAAGAACTGGTACATTGATAGTTTTGGAATTAAATATTGAGGATTGCAACCAACCAACAACCTACTCATTCAGCTGCTGTCATAAAGATTTCACACATTTGGTGGCACTTTATGTGACTTTCAGAGATATTTATTTTTCTGTGATGCATCTTTCTCAACCACTCTCCTTTTCTCATTCAAACAGCAAAGTTTGTGAAGCAGCACAGGGCAGAGTTGATTCTAAAGGTTGATTCTAAAGGAGTCGTGGGGATACTGAACAGTCTGGGGAACAAGGTCACCATTGACCAAGATGTTGGGATTAAGCAGGAGAAGAACAGCGTGGACCAGATGATGCGTCTGTATAGAGAAATACTACAACCAGGAGGAGACGAAGTCAAAGCAGCATTTTATGATGCTCTTAAAGAACACGAATCTGACCTGTTTAATAGACTTGGTAAGATCATGTACAGTAGACTACTACTAAATTAGACTTTTCAGAACGGATATCACATTTAAAAGAACAATATTCAGCACACACAAAAAGCGTAATATAAATTATAGCAGTGTCTGTGGAATTCTTAACCTTTTTTTTCCCTCACTGTAAATTCATTCATTTTTCCCCTTTTTTTTAAACAATTTCTTCTATTTCTCATTTTGTTGTTTTGTCCTCCAGCGACCTCGCAACCTGTTAATAAGGTACTAGTTAATAAGGTACGTTTAGAAATTTGACCCTTTTGGTCTTCTTCAGTATGCACAGGAAACGTCATCTTTTTATACAATATTATGTAGCCCGTAGGTAAGTAGGTTATTAGCACCACCTGGTGACCAGGATCATCGCAAAGAATAATACATGATTATATTTATAAACATGAATATATACATTATATGTATATAACACAGTGTGTGTATATATATATATATATATTAGGGCTGGGATGCGATTAAAAACTTTAATCGAATTAATTACAGGCTCTGTGATTAATTAATCGCAATTAATCGCATTTTAATCGCACATCGATATTTGACCTGAGAAGCATTTTTTTTTCAAGTAAAACACATGTTGTTGTACGAGTGAATCAACAAGTGAGTTTTTTTTATCTAAATTTCGCATCCTGGGCCAAGCAAAGCGTTCTGATCGGCTACTTCTCCCTTTGCGTTTGTTGTCTCTTCTTGGTTGGTGCATCGCTATGATCGGTATGCCCGAAACTGAAGGTTCTGTGGTGCAAAAACTAAGTGCGATTAAAATGCGTTAATTTTTTTAATCGCGTTAATTTTCTGTAATTAATTAATCGCAATTAATCAGTTAAAATCCCAGCCTTAATATATATACACATATATATATATATATATATATATATATATGATTATTTCTGAACATACATGATTCTTCACAGTATTTAAGCATACATGCTTATAGCAAACAGTGAATCCATAAATATATTTTAACTTTGTATACGTAAGAAAAACTAAAAAAGAGATAAAGTTTAAAAAACTAGAGGAAGGATTAATATGCCAGAACCTGTTTGCTGAACACATCACAAAATAATAAACAATAGTAGATAACACAATAACCCCTATATTGGCTTGATTATAGAAATGGCATAATGTCGAATATGTTGACAATACCATACAAGACATAAATAACATTGTTATATAGCACTCAGGCATGATGTAGACCAGTGTTTCTCAAATGGGGATACGTGTACGCCTAGGGGAACGCAGAGGTACTGCAGGGGATACTTGAGAAAATGCCCCCAAAAGAAAAAATAGAAGTATAAAGCATTCATAGTTAAATAATTGACTACAATTGAATTAGGAGGGGGAAAAACACATTTACTGTTGTAGTTAATGATGACACATGGAGAAACTTGATGAACATTGATGACAGTTGCTAACCCAAATTACATGGTACCAGGCAACTGGGATGTGTTTTAATGTTGTTTGAATGTATTGAAGTTATTGACATGAATGCCGTTTGAAACTCTTTCACTCCATTTCTCATTTGTGATTTTATATTCTTGATATGAGGGGTTATCATAGCATCATACACTACTATGTATTTATATTTTAATTGCAGTTTTATAAGCAAAATGCTCTTGTCGGGTAAAGGGGATACTTGGATTCAGAAATCAGGGAAAGGGGATACTCAAGCCAAAAAAGATTGAGAAACACTGATGTAGACAATAGAATACCATACAAGACATAACATTGTTCTATAGCACTCAGGCATGATATGATTGAATTAACAAGATTGTGTTCTACAGGATAATGAGGCTAGGCCTGATCAGGATGCTGGTGAGCAAAGCTTGACTAAAGAAGGTGAGTTTTTTTCTTCTTCTTCTTCTTCTGGAACAGTTCAATGTGAGTTGGTTGTTGGCTAGCGATGCGGGTGAATGTTAACAACTATGCCTAAACCTACCTAAACCTAACCCAAACCCTGACCCTAACCTCAGTGGGGCTGAGGGAACATAGAGTCGAGGGAACATAGCCATGATCCCATTGGCTGGTGCTATCCTTTGTTTGCCCGTGTCATACCATAGACCAGTGTTTCATAGACCTGTGCCGAGGACCTTCGGTGTGCCCTTTGAGATGCTTTGGTGTTCCCTTTGAAATTTTAAAGGGAACTGAGGGGACCCATTTTTTCAATTCTTTTTTAAGGACTTTTAAAGGAGTAGTTCACCCCCAAAATGACTTTTTTTCTATTGATTACTCATGCCATGGAGAGTAGAGTTCAATAATATTTTTTTGTTTTTGTCACATTCCTAAAACAAAAATTTGATTCGAGTAAATTTACCCCCATTGATTCTGGATGGTGACCCGTTTCGAAACGGGTCACCATCCGGAATGAATGGGGGTACATTTATTGTTATCACATTTTTGTCTTAGGAATGCGACAAAAAACTAAAAATATTATTGAACTCTACTCTCCATGGCATGAGTAATCAATAGAAAAAAAAATCATTTTGGGGTTGAACTACTCCTTTAAGACCTTTTTAATACTCAAGATAGAAACAAGACCATTGCTGCATCAAAAGTAATCAACAAACTATATAAACACTGGTCAAACATTACCCAAAAAGTACATAGTAAATTGTTACCAAGATATTTCTTCACCAATGTGTTTCTAAAGGTGTGTAATAAATTATATGTACTAAAAGGTTGAAATTCAACTCCTGGGGGAAACCTCATAAAAAAATATTTGTGTTTGTGTGCCATTAACTTTACTATACAGGAAAAAATACAAAAAATAAATCTGCTTCAAGTAGCATGTGAGGGGTCAAACTAGGGGGTTTTCATGATGCTGAATCCATTGCAAGCATGTGTTTTGCACGAAAAACATTCCGTGGGCTACAAATGGCCCCTACAAAACGGTGAAATGTGATGATTCATCACTAAACCATTGTTTTGTGGGGTCGTTTTTATATATTTTTTGTATTGTTTTCCTGTATAGTAAAAGAATGGGACACAAACACAAATCAGTTTTACCAGGTTTCCCCCGGGAGTTGAATTTCAACCTTTTAGTACATATTATTACACACCTTTAGAAACACATTGGTGAAGACATTTCTTGGTAACGATTTACTTCACAGATTGGTCAAATATCTTATAAAATCCCCTTACTATAATCCAAAGTGACTTAGAATAAGCACATAATACATCAATATAATAAGCAAGATAATATGTCAGAACATCATCAACAACAATACAACAAATGCATAGGAATATCAATCTAGAAAAACAATAACATAGGTAGACACGTACCTAATCAGTAAAAAAAAATTAAACTCACAGTCATACACACCGTATATCTAGGTGTGCCCTGGTAGAAAAAAAGGTTGGGAAACACTGCCAGACTGTAGAAAAACTTGGACTAAGGGAAACGGTGACGTCACCCATTGGTTTATATCAGAACGTAAATTAAGCCTATTTTACCCTCGTATGGGTATCCGCCATTGTCGAGAAATGGTACCGGAAATAGAAGGCTATTGGCTGCAACTGCAGTGAGGGCGGGACAATGTGTTAAATTTGCTGAAGAAGAAGAAGAAGAAGGAGGGACAAGGCGAACGGTGGGTAGCCACGCCCCTCCTACAGCATACCCTACTTTATCATCGATTCTAAAATAATGGGTTTGGTTCATCTTAATTCTGCGGAACTATGCCCCTGATACACATTCAATATTATCTTATTGTTTTATTAATGTAACAGTTGTACAGTATTATGACTATTTATGCGAGGATGTAGAGATGCAGGGAGCTTAATTTTCTTTACAGCATTTATTTTGACCACCCTCTTTTTCTCTTCCCAACAGAACAATTTATGAAAAAGAACAGGGCAGAGTTGATTCAACACGTTTCCAGAGTCATGGCTGTACTAGACAGTCTAACCATGATCAAACCTGAGCTCCGTTCCAAGATTGAAGCCGATAAGATAACACAGAATCAAATGAGAATGCTGTATACAGCGATGGAAGGCAACATGGCATCATTTTACAAAGCCCTTAAACAACATGAACCCCACCTGTTGGAGTGGCTTGGTAAGATCACATGTAATGCTTTATTATATGCCAAGGTTTCTGACTGTTAATATTAACCATGTTAACAATACAATACATACATACATATATACATACATACCGTAAATATACATTTAGTCAAACATAGTAGAGTTTAGGTTTGTGTAATAGGCTTGGATGGTACCTATTTCTTCATATGTTCAAACAGTAGGCTACCTTCCTTCCTTCCAGTGGTATAGCCTTAACTTGCAACCAGGCCTAGAATTTCGTCATTTTAGGGGCAAGGCCACTTGGCCTTTAGTGTTGTCAAATTCTTTAGGGCACAAAGGCCAAGTGCCAGGGCAAGAAGGCCATCAATTGAAACAATGATTTTAAGTCCACGCCTCGACGGTCATAATTCATTTTGCTTAAAGATTAAGTACAAACAAAAACTGTTGACATTTTAGACTAGTTTTAGTCATCATGACAATTATTTTACCCCTTAATTGGACAAAGATTGCCATGTAATCATAATTATTTCACACAACATTTCCTCTCATCCTTTTGATGAAAAAAACTATTTTAGGAATACAGTACAAGACAACACAGAACACCTGTCCTGGTTATATAACCAATGTCTATTCAACCAACTGATCTCAGTACATTACAGTAGTACACTACATACAGTACAGTACAGTACAGTACAGTACAGTACAGTACAGTACAGTACAGTACAGTAAGACAATACCAGCTAATGGAGAATGTCCAGTTCATCCAACTGAACCCACAACCCAGTAGCCACAGCCTAACATTACTAAACAACACCTGCAGAAGTTGCAGAACCACCAGTCCAGTAGCCTATAGGTAAATAAGCATGTACTACACACACACACACACACACACACACACACACACACGCACGCGTGCACGTGCATACACGTGAGTGTCGCGCGCAAACAAGCGGGCTAGTCGTTTGAGTTTGTGTTTGTTGTTGCTACAAGCTAGGCTAACAGTAGACCAACATGGATTTAACATTTTTGTATGGATTCGTTTTTTTTTGTGGCTAATGCTAGAGTTCAGGTACGTGTACAGTCTGTACACAGCCGTTCACTCACATTCTCTCTGTCTTCACACATCCGCGCGGGGGGATTATTTCCATCACATCATCAGCTGGTTCCCTGTTCTAGGCTCTAGCCTTATTATTCCTTTATTTTGTCGCGTGTTGGACGTATGGCTTGATAACGTTGGAACATGTTGCAAACATCCTCCATGCCTCTGTGACAGATAAACATTGTCGCTTGGTAGTTTTGTAACTTTTACTGCTGTGAGTGCAGCAGTGTCCATTCAACTCTCACTCACTCTCTCTCTCTCTCTCTCTCTCTCTCTCTCTCTCTCTCTCTGCGTGCCGCTGCTCTATCACTGGAGATGGGATTTATGGCTCTTTGAAGTGAGCCGGATCTCTGGGATCCGTTCATTTCAAAGAGCCGTTCAAAAGACTGGCTCATTCTAGTCACTAGTTGTAGTTACTTTGTAGATTTTGATTATAATTATCACTTTAACCCTATATACATTTATTTCGGACATAATAGGTACATAGGCCTACCTGCCATTTGAAAATAGCCGATCTACAAGCTGTGAGCTTGTAGATCTGCTATTTTCAAATGTTTTTCCCCCTACATTTTATTCATTGGAAAAATTGTGAAATGGTACATTTTGCATAATGAGTACTTTCTAGCTACTATCAGTACTTTAACTACATTTTGATACCAATACTTTGATATTTTTACTCATGTAGCCTACATTTTTTATTCCAAACTTCAACTTGTGGCAGAGTATTTTCTACATTGTTGTACTTTTTCCACCACTGTTGTTCATTAGAAAGGAACGGCTCCCTATACTGCGAACCGGATCCCATCGTTCATATCAAAGAGCCGTTCAAAAGACTCGATTCGTTCGCGAACGTCCCGCCTCTATCTGCCACTGCATGTCAGAAAGCAGCAGGTGTTTGACCGTAATGCGCATCACAGGACATTTTTTCGTACTCTCTTTGTTCGTGAACTAAAATGAAGACAGATTTTAGCCCAGTCTTTATTTTGTAGTTCTACATTTTCGTCTCCTCTTTATTCCTCAATGAAATTGTGAACTGCTTTGGGCGCTGGGCACTGCATGGGGCACCACGGCCACTGTGGCCGTTTGAGCACATCATTTTTCGAGGGGCACACGGCCAAAGAGAGGGGCAACGACGGCCATGGCCGTCGTGGCCGCCGTGAAATTCCTGCCCTGCTTGCAACGCTAGATTTTTTGTAATCTGTTAGGGTTGCAATACAGCCAATGCACCAAAACAGTTTTTTGCTATCTGATTGTATTAAATGACATCAAACTCACCAACATTGGTGTATGGAAAGCTTGGAGTATTCTCTTTATCTATCTGTCAAGTGTTTGTTTCATAAAAATCCACTGTAGACATGTTATGAGCTACTTTCTGACAAGCAATTCAGTTCATGTGATTATTTTTTCTAAGTGTTGGAGTTTGGAAGCGCTTGTGGGGAATCAGTCAATGGTCCTGTGTACCAGCTGGTTCTAAATGTCACATAATGCAGGAGGCAGACATGGTGTTATTGAAGACGAGAGCTTCCAAACTTCAACACTTAGGAACAAAAAAAACATGTCTGCTCGGATTTATTGACAGAAACATCATAACCTACGGTGGATTTTTATTAAACAAACACTTTGCAGATAGAAAGAGAATGCTTCAAACTTTCCATACCGCCCCAATATTGGTTAGTTTGATGTCATTTAATACAATGTGATAGCAAAAACCTGTTTTGAGGCATTGTCTGCCTATGGGAGGTATTGCAACCCTAGATTCAACAGATTACAAAAAAAAAAAGAAAATCTAGTGTTGCAAGTTGTGGCTAACGCTGGTATATAAAACAAACAGTATGTCAAACAAAATATTTTCTATCAATACACTATTACAGCCTGGAAGTGGACTCCCTCCTTCCCAATTCCCCAAAAAACTACATCAACACCAGTTTAAAAGTTCAAAATACAGTGGTGTATTAACACAATGTTTAAAACATGGGTAAAATACCTCAGGGTGGGCCCCTGTAAATAAAAGTCACTGTTAAAAACCCTATGCTATGCTGTGGCAAACAGGAAGACAGAGTTCTTACTTAACAAATAATCAAATACACACAAAAACAAAACAAAAGAAAGTCCACCCACCCCTACCATACCAGTTGATTGTAAAATAAGTTATAACCCATGTTAAAATGAGGGGGACATATACATAGGGTAATACAGGACAAATACATAATATGACCCCAATGTCATAACATACACACCTCATGAAGCCTTGTATTCAAAGATATGTTTTTGTTTTGTCAGATTCCCAGTTTTGATTATTATTTCAAAACACCACTTCAGCCCTATACTGTACATTTCTGCCTTTCGTAAATAGCTGATCTACAAGCTCACAATATGTAGCGATGCGACACATTGTGAGCTTGTAGATCTGCTATTTTCAAAATATTTGTGTATGCATTTTATATTCAATTCAATCTTTATTTTAGACCCAGGGAGAATCCATATCACAATTATACAACACAACACAACACAATAAAATAACAGAAAAACTAAAAATAAAATGCAGTGCACAGTGCAGTATTACATAAAAACATGTTATGAAACGTTTCATGAGTTGTTGTAAGCACTAAGTGGACAGCAATATAACTTTGACTGCTACAAACTCAAAATAATGACAATAGTTCCAAGTATGCCTTTACACGCTTACTGTTAGGCTGTGCTTTGTTTTTGAGCCACGCTCAAAGACAGGGCTGTTTGTAGCAGCATGCAGACACATTGCGGCTCAGATGAAATACAACTGATACAGCAAGGGGTATTGTGATTAGACATTAGAGGTTAGGTTTAGGGGTTTGTGTTGGAGTTATTTTAAACACAGTATTTTAATTTTTAATTTTTATTTAGAGCTTATTTACAGTTGCAGTGTGGATAGCTGTTGTGAAGTCTTTAAAGTTTATGCATACGTGTTGGATGTTTCATCTTCAAATGCTTGTGCATAATTGTTGTTAATTTATGGTAGGGCAACTTGCCAGCTTTACTCACAAGTGCCGAAAGTCTGTGACATAATTAATTACTCATAATGATACAACTTGTGTTGACTGTTCAATACACAACGTTATCTAATATAACCGGACCGGCGGTCTCGGTCGGACATTTCAACTGCCGACAACAGATAATTATAATAATATATAATACATTGCGATGCCAACTTTGCAGCAACAACAACTGTCTTCTTCCAGTCCTACTTTCACAATAAAGTGTCTCCCATTTACCTCCCAATGCAGCACATTTTACCCAGGTTTTTTATTGAGTTTTATTGAATTCTTTCTTTTTACACACTTCTTTGTTTTTTCTTATGTCATATAACCACGTCATGACAGAAAATCCGCCGACCAAGGTAAGAGTTGTCACAGGTTTATGCTTATTACAGCTTGGGCATTTGGCACTGGGTGAAAAATGGGTTACAAAATCGTTTATTAAAAAAAAAGATAAATCCCACTGGAAACTTGCATTGCATTGCCAATGTGACGATGCTATTTATCAGTAATTGGATGGGCCAAAGTCAATCAATCAATCAATCAATCAATCAATCAATCAATCAAACAAACAATCAATCAATCAATCAATATATCAATCAATCAATCAATCAATCAATCAATCAGGTATGATATGAATTAAATAACATGACTTATGATATGAATGAAATAACATGACTGTGTTCAACAGGATGCTGTTGACTTGTCTCCAGAAAAAAAAGGTGAGCCTTTTCTGCCCATGACCTTACAAAGATACCTCACGACTGGATGTCAATGGTCACTATACTGCCAGTCTAGTCTAGTGACTAGACCGGTGCCCGTTGGCAGAATAATCACCATTGACGTCCAGTCGTGCAATACCTGTTGTATCCGTCTGTGTACCTTTCATGCCCATGCATTAGGCCTATTTGGAGATCTCTTATCTCTGTCTGTCTGGCTATTTTTTATGCCCATATATGGTGTTCCGTGTCCATGCCAGTCTGTGACGTCAGTACTATGACGTCACTATTTGGAGATCTCTTATCTCTGTCTGTCTGGCTATTTTTTATGCCCATATATGGTGTTCCATGTCCATGCCAGTCTGTGACGTCAGTATTATGACGTCACGTTTGCGTCACGTGCACAGAACTTTTTTTACATGAACTTTGTACCGACATAGGACAGGACCATATATCCTGTTTCTGTAGCATGAGGCAGCTTTATGTACAAGTACACCCCCTGGACATGACACTAGTATGTCGCAGGGACTTACCCCCAATCCAACCCTTGATGCTGAGTGCCAAGCAGGGAGGCACTGGGTCCCATTTTTTAGAGTCGTTGGTATGACCCGACCGGGGTTTGAACCCGGGTCTCAGGGCAGACACTCAAACCACTTGGCCACTGAGCTGGTACATCATGAAAATTTGACTTTGCATGTGGGTGGGTGACGTGACGTAACATTTTCGCTGTCCTCGGTGTCAAACATGTATAAATAAAAAATATAATTGTCAAAAACCTTCTGAATATTGTGCAGGACATTAAGCTTTATGTGAACTTACTCAAGATTAAAACATTTCATTCCTCATTTCTTCAGAATTTTCAACCAAACATGGCAAAACTCATATGGTGTGACTGTCCTGACCTTGTTTCTCAAAGTGGGAACTTGAATAAAACTAAGAAAAAGAATTGCTAAAAATCATTTGAAAATGAATTTAGGCTAAAAAAATGTCTATTTGTGAGCCTATATCTTTTCAAAGTCAAAGCATAATGTTTTCAGTCATTTCTGATCAAAAACATTTTGTCCCCCAAACCAAAATCATTTGGTGTGACACTAGTTTGGACAAATTAAACAGGCAATTATTTGGACACCTATTGGCTAGAGAGGTCCTTCTTCTGTAAGGCTATTCAGCACTCCCAGCACAACTGCAAGACAGGTGTCTGAGGTGAGTTATGATTTTAACATTTTCATGAAATGCCATCTTGTTGAAACTTTGACAAACTCACCACTTTGGATGTCTGTTGGTGTGACACCTTTTCATAAAAAAAAGCTTAAGTTATTTGAAGTTTTGGTCATATTTCCATGTAGATCTAGGTTGCTTTGTTATAGCTAGCATGCTGTTAGCATGCTAATGTGTACATAGTAGCCTCAAGGTAAACCTAAATGCAGAAAACGTAATATGGTGTGACACTTAATCATAATGGTGTGACATGTCTGCTTGTCACGCCATATGACTTGATTGTCACACCATATGATTTATACTGTATTTAACTACAGATATAACAATAAATAACAAAGTTCCATGTTTCTTTTGTACATTTAAACATTTGTTTTAAACATTTTTACATAAAATGTAATTTAGCTTCATTCAGTGATACTTCAAATTCATCAGACAGAGCAGAAACCCCTTCACAGAAACCTTAACATATTGTTTCAATCTAAACAATATTTTCTCTTTGTCTTAAACTATACATTCCATTTTCTTTTGTCAGCTGGAAAATGAGTGCTGAGAGAACGAGAAAGTACAGGGAGAAACTAAACAATGACCCAGCAAGGAGAGAGGAGCCAAAGGGGCGAGACTGCATTTTCTACGAAGAGCAGGAGGTTGTCTGTGGCATAGCAGAACCGCAACAAGGCAGCCGGTTTGCTACCCTCACCAAATACGACTGGCTGATGTACAATACAGTCTAAATGTATAATCTAATCTGATCTAATACTTTTGTACTTTCACTCACTGGACTGGACAGTGGACAGTGTTAAGGTAGGACCCGAGACAAAACTAGCGAAAATAGCTGATCTACAAGCTCTCAACACGTTGTGCTGCGAGAGCTTGTAGATCAGCTATTTTCGGAGTTGAGCAACCCAGCACTCTTTAGCTAGTGGAGATGTGGTGTAATGTCATGATTCCTAATTACATTTGTTCAACACAAAATGCTGTGTTCAAGTTCAGGAGACTTCGGAAAAAAGCAATTTACCTGAATGCTGAGTTCTGTTTCCACTAATTGGTGTTAATAAAATGTTGCCTTGGCTCCAAGTGTGGCTATGCGCCTTATTGTCTCTTTAGGATCCTTCTGCCGTGGGCCGGCAGAAGACTTAGGTGTGCGTAGCATTCCTGTGCACATCCTCATCATCCATCTACTACTACAATTCTTTCTTATCCCATGTTAAAGCCCTACAACAATATCATATATATATAATATAACAATGGTCCATTAGCACTGGGTGAAAAAATGGGTTACAAAATTGTGGGATAAAAAAAAAAAAAAGAAACGGCAAGTTTAATTTCTTCTATTATGATCGAATTTGCTTCTGTTTTGTTTATATTGAAATTCTTTATTTAGGAATAACCCCTTGAGATGAACCATCTCGTTTTCAAGGAGCTCCGCTAGTTACAAAATACACTTTTTTCACATTTAGACAAAAAATGTAAAGACAATTCGAGCAACATCAGACAAAACAAACAGAAAACATACACAACAAACAGCTACAAAAGTACACATAGCACATAATCATTGCGTTATAGATCTATTATAGTGATGAATGAGCAAAACATCGTGATTAGTTAAAACATGAACAGGTGGTCTCAAAGTGAGAGGACAGTGTGGTTTTAAACAGTTGAAAAGATGTTATTGAACGAATATACACAGGTAGGTTGTTCCAGTCTGAGGGAGCTTTGAACATAAACGATTTTTTAGCAACTGATGTTGACACGGTCGGAACTTCAAAATAAATCTGTGAACAATGTCTTAGCTGATGTGTGGTAGTCAAACGTTCGAAATATTGTTTTAGGTACTGTGGATAATGAAAATGATAACATTTAAAAATGAACTGCAGCCAGTGCTGCTGTCTTCTTGATGTGGGAGATGGTATATTGAGAGTTTCATACAGGGTGCATTGGTGGGTCATATATGGAGAATCAAGAGCAAATCTGCATAAACGGTTGTAAACTGAGTTAAGTGGAAGAAGGTTTGTTTTGGGAGCCGTTTGATAGACCACATCATTGTTGAACAGTTGTTTACAACTAGCCATCGTGTTCAAACCATGAACAGCTGACTGATCTGATCTTGAGGGTTGCCAGATTTTGCAAGAGAAACAAGCAATCAGGTGTACAGAAAGAGTTAAAATTATGTTTTTATGTGGCCACACCCACCAGTTCATTAGGTATGACTGGTTGCCAGGTGGGTGTTAACCCAGCTGAGGTTAGCCACACCCACAGAGTTGGGTATATGGTAAAAGGGAAGGGGATAATTTTATGATGTCATTAATCCAGTGTTTTTTGATCAGGACTCAGAGGCTTTCAGCTTTCAGGAAGAAATAACCAAAAATACACAGGGAGGCAAATTTGCACATTTAGAGCCGTGGTTCTTAAACCTTTTTGGCTGCAGTACCCCCTTATACTGATTTCTGAAGCCAAGTACCCCCTTCCCCTGACTACTGTCAGGGGGTACTTGGAATTTTGCTTATATATTTACATGGAAAGTCCAGTTCCAATGCCAATATGTTCAAAATAAAACAGCATAATGGCAAATAACTGCTTTCTATTCAATAACAGTTGTACTGTTAAAGGTATTGATGTAATTTGTTTTAACAATTTACAGATCCTCAATATCTTTTTCCAAAACTCTAAATGTACCAGGTTTTACACTACTATACTGTACATGTGGGGATATAGAGATGCAGATAGAGTAGTATCTGAGATGCATTTATCTCAATAACGCTTTTTGTTTCTCTGCTCCAAACAGCACGTTTTGTGGAGGAGCACAGGAAACATTTTATAAAGAATGTTTCCAGAGTCATGGCTATACTAGACACTCTAGGATCCATGGTCCATCCTGAGCTCTATGAAGGGATTCGAGTGGAGAAGAGAAGCATGGACCAGATGTGGATCCTGTATAGAGAAAAACTAGACTCAGGGGGAACAAAGGTCAAAGCAACGTTTTACGATGCTCTTAAACGTCACCAGCCCTACCTGTTGAAGATACTTGGTAAGATCACATGTAATTCTAAAGGCCGTTTTCCAGCTCACAACCTTAACCTTAACATAACAACCTTAACATGATTTATAGCAGCATTTCTATAGACTCCTAAGGGCGTCCAAGGCCAGTGAGTATGGAAGCGAATGCCTGACACAAATAAAATGAAATGGCACATTTGAAAATTAAATTGAAATACAATAAATGCTTTTTAATCTTCGGGAAATTAACGCATTTTTTGAGACAAAAATGAATTTAAAATGCAATAGCATTTACATTTTATCTACAGATGTGCTCATTCTATGACAAAATTAAAATGATAAATAAAAGATCATTTTAATTTTAATTTTCAAAAAATACCCTGCTAATTAGTGGACAATATTAAAATGAAAATGCAATTTTGAAAATGAAAATGAAATGAGGGAAATGCTTTTTATTTTGAGACACAAAGGAATGTATAATTCAATAGCATTGACATTTCATCTCTAGGTGTGCTCATTCTATGACTGATTGAAAAAGAAAAAGCAAACCAACATTGCATTTTCATTTTCAAATCCTGCAGGGTAGGACTTGAAAATGAAAATGCAATGTGGTTTGCTGGGTTGCCATGTTCACTAAAAGTGAGCTCTCTGGGCTTTCCTCTCCATAAATTTAGCTAATTCCATTACCAGTCCCATCTCCATGATATTTAGATCTAATTCCATCACCAGTTCCATCCGCATGATTTGTAGATCTAATTCTATGAGACCCATCCCCATGATTTGTAGGTCTAATTCCATCGCCAGTCCCATCCTTATGATTTGTAGATCTAATTCTATCAGTCCTATCTCAATTATGTGTAGGTCTAATTCCATCGCCAGTTCCATCCGCATGATTTGTAGATCTAATTCTATACAGTTCCATCCTCATGATTTGTAGATCTAATTTCATCGCCAGTCCCATCCTTATGATTTGTAGATCTAATTCTATCAGTCAATCAATTATGTGAAGGTCTAATTCTATTGCCAGTTCCATCCCCATGATTTGTAAGTCTAATTCGATACAGTCCCATCTCCATGTTCTTTAGATCTAATTCAATGATTTGTAGATCTAATTCCATCACCAGTCCCATAATGTGTAGGTCCAATTCCATCGCCAGTTTCGCCAGTTCCATCCGCATGATTTGTAGATCTAATTATATCAGATCCATCCCAATGATTTGTAGATCTAATTCTATCAGTCCCATCTCAATTATGTGTAGGTCTAATTCCATAGCTAGTTCCATCCGCATGATTCCATCCGCATGATTTGTAGATCTAATTCTATCAGTCCCATACCCATCATTTGTAGGTCTAATTCCATCACCAGTTCCATCCGCATGATTTGTAGATCTAATTATATGAGTCCTATCCCCATGATTTGTAGATCTAATTCCATCACCTGTCCCATCCCTATCATTTGTATGTCTAATTCCATCGCCAGTTCGCCCATTTCAATTATGTTTAGGTCTAATTCCATCGCCAGTTCCATCCGCATGATTTGTAGATCTAATTCTATGAGTCCCCTCCCCAGGATTTCTAGGTTTAATACCATCACTGGTCCCATCCCTATGAGTTGTAGGTCTAATTCCATCACCAGTCCCATCCTTATGATTTGCAGATCTAATTGCATCAGTTCCATCTCAATTATGTGTAGGTCTAATTCCATCGCCATCCCATCCCCATGATTCATAGTTCTAATTTGATAGCCAGTACCATCTCCATGATTGTCTATTCCCATGATTTTATATCTAATTCCATCCCCAGCCCTATAATTTGAAGATCTATTTCCATACAGTCCCATCTGCATGATGTATAGATCTAATTTCAGACAGTCCATGCCCATGACTGTCATCACCAATCCCATCCCCATTTATTTGTAGATTCCATCAGTTCAATTCCCATGGGATTTCTGAACAGTCCATAGTCCACCAATGAGAAGCTGAGTGAGTAGACGGAAATAGTGCCATTTTATAGTGCGCTTTAGGACTGATCTTATGAGATGAAGTTGAAAATTGGCAAAGTGCTCCTTTAACCTCCGCAGTTATGTCATTACAAAGTAGTTCATGAGCTTAATAAAGGAGCTGAGGGTAAAGGTGATGGACTGGCCAAGCATGTCTACAGACCTAAACCATATTGAGCATCTGTGGGGCATCTTCAAATGGAAGCTGGAGAAGCGCCAGGTCTCTAACATCTACCATCTCTGGGATGGAGGTCATGGAGGAGTGGAAGAGGATCCCAGTGGCAACCTGTGAAGCTCTGGTGAACTCCAAACCCAAGAGGATTATAGCAGTGCTGGAAAGTAATGGTGGCCACACAAAATATTGACACTTGGGCCCAATTTGGATCGAATTAGACCTACAAATCATGGGGATGGAACTGGCGATGGAATTAGACCTTAACATAATTGAGATGGGACTGATAGAATTAGATCTACAAATCATAAGTATAGAACTGGTGGTGGAATTAGATCTACAAATCATTGGGATGGAACTGGTGAAACTGGCGATGGAATTGGACCTACACATTATGGGGATGGGACTGGTGATGGAATTATATCTACAAATCATGGGGATGAACTATCAAATTAGATCTAAAGAACATGGAGATGGGACTGTATCGAATTAGACCTACAAATCATGGGGATGAAACTGGCGATGGAATTAGACCTAAACATAATTGAGATGGGACTGATAGAATTAGATCTACGAATCATAAGGATAGGACTGGCGATGGAATTAGATCTACAAATCATGAGGATGGAACTGTATAGAATTCGATCTACAAATCATGCGGATAGAACTGGCGATGGAATTAGACCTACACATAATTGAGATGGGACTGATAGAATTAGATCTACAAATCATAAGGATAGAACTGGCGGTGGAATTAGATCTACAAATTATTGGGATGGAACTGTATAGAATTAGATCTACAAATCATGCGGATAGAACTGGCGATGGAATTAGACCTACACATAATTGAGATGGGACTGATAGAATTAGATCTACAAATCATAAGGATAGAACTGGCGGTGGAATTAGATCTACAAATCATTGGGATGGATCTGATATAATTAGATCTACAAATCATGTGCATGGAACTGGCGAAACTGGCGATGGAATTGGACCTACACATTATGGGGATAGGACTGGTGATGGAATTAGATCTACAAATCATGGGGATGTGACTATCGAATTAGATCTAAAGAATATGGAGGTGGGACTGTATCGAATTAGTCCTACAAATCATGGGGATGGGACTGGCGATGGAATTAGATCTACAAATCATGAGGATGGAACTGTATAGAATTAGATCTGCAAATCATGCGGATGGAACTGGCGATGGAATTAGACCTACACATAATTGATAGAACTGATAGAATTAGATCTACAAATCATAAGGATGGGACTGGCGATGGAATTAGACCTACAAATCATGGGGATGGGACTCATAGAATTAGATCTACAAATCATAAGGATGGGACTGGCGATGGTATTAGACCTACAAATCATGGTGATGGGACTGGCGAAACTGGCAATAGAATTAGACCTACAAATGATGGGGAGCCCAGAGAGCTCACTTTTAGTGAACATGGCAACCCTGCAAACCACATTGCATTTTCATTTTCAAGTCCTACCCTGCAGGATTTGAAAATGAAAATGCAATGTGGTTTGCTTTTTCTTTTTCAATCAGTCATAGAATGAGCACACCTAGAGATGAAATGTCAATGCTATAGAATTATACATTCCTTTGTGTCTCAAAAAATGCGTTCATCATCTGAAGATTAAAAAGCATTTCCCTCATTTCATTTTCATTTTCAAAATTGCATTTTCATTTTAATATTGTCCACTAATTAGCGGGGTATTTTTTGAAAATTAAAATTAAAATGATCTTTTATTTATCATTTTAATTTTGTCATAGAATTAGCACATCTGTAGATAAAATGTAAATGCTATTGCATTTTAAATTCATTTTTGTCTCAAAAAATGCGTCCATATCCTGAAGATTAAAAAGCATTTATTGTATTTCAATTTAATTTTCGAATTTGCCATTTCATTTTATTTATGTCAGCTATTCGCTTCCATACCCCCCCCCCCCCCACTGTATACTTATTTTCTTTTTCTAAATGTTTTCTTCTATTTCTCATTTTGTTATTTTGTCTTCCTTCTTAAATTCCTACATTTTGTGTTACATGTCATTTAACCATGTGATGACAGAACCTCCAGCGACCCTGCGACCCGAGGATGGGAGAGAGACACAGGTGACTCACAGTATTGTTCTTATTGATGGACAGTGTGTGTATGGTTTCAGGTTGAAATCCACTACTCTAGACAATACCATACAAGACAGGCATTATATGATTGAATTAACAAGGTTGTGTTCTACAGGATGCTGTGGATAGGCCTGGACAGGATGCTGATGAACAAGAAGGTGAGCCTTATATTCTGGAACAATTCAATGCTTAAAGATGGGGTGCCTGGTTGTCGGGTGGGTGGTGACCCAGACACCCACAGTGTTGGGTGTATGGTAAAAGGGGAGGGGATACGTTTATGATGTCATTATATCAGTGTTTTTCAGCTTTCAGGAAGTAACCAAAATACACAGGGAAGGCAAATGTGCACATTACAACCACACCAGGTGGTCTATTACAGTAACTAGCCCTTACCCGTTCAAAGATATGAGCTCCGAAATGATGTGCAGTGTGTGGGTTATGGGATGTGCACTGTGCACACAGTATATGAGGGATGGAAAGTAACTAACTGGTGCTTGCATGATAATATGTAGGAGCAACTTTAACTGGTGCTTGCATGATAATATGTAGGAGCATCAATGTAAGAAATACCTGTTTCGTTTAGTGGCTATAGAGATACTGTGTACCGATCTCGATCTGCATGATTTTTGGACAACATCTGTAACAGGGCCAGACACCCCCCCCCCCCCCCCGCCCGCCTGCACACACGCACGCACACACACACACACACAGCATTTGTGAAAGTGACAAACGGGCTTCACAGTTATGTCAGGTGTGTTCATATGCTAATGGTGATGCGATTTCAGATCAATTGCTCCAGCCACTGAGGAGAAACGCTGTGACAGACAGACACTCACTCAGACAGACATTCGGAAAATTATATGTTTGATGTTAACTCCATAGACACATACAGTACAAAACAGAAAAAATATAAAACTATGGCACCACCTCTTTAAGGAAAACAGTGAGTAGGTTGTTGGCTGGTTTATTTATTTAGCAAATGCAAAGTCCTTTGCAAGCAGTTGCCTCCTGGTCTGCTGTATGGAGGGAGACTGATCCTCCTTCCAGTGTTTGGAGAATACAAACTTCTATGATGTGCTCCATAGTTTGCTCCTCTCCACAAGCACACAGTGGGGCTTGGGCTACTGCCCCATGTTTGAAGGCCGGCCAAGCAGGCTCCATGTCAAGTCCTGAATCGATTGAGTGTAGACCACGTACAGTCTCCTTGGGAGGTTGGTGCCAGGAACCTGTTGGTTGGGGTTTGACACCAGATGTTTGTTTGGACTTCCTTTTCCCAAGCTGATTGGATGGTGAAGTCAGCTGTTGGGGGGTTCTTCCAAATTGGTTGGTAGAAGGGGAGAGTCTTTGGCCTTTTTGAAGCATCCTTTGAGTAAGTAGTTTGGAGTTTGTTTTGGTTTTCAGCATGTACAAACTCATCTCATAGCACAGCTCGGTTTGTACAACGGCGATACTAATCAGATTAATTTATGAAGAAGATAAACGGAGAATGGCCGTGTTGTGCGAGTTGTCGGAGTCGCCCCCACATTGCTGCCATGCAACGAGTAGTAGTCTAACAGGTAATATATCTATCATATATAGGGTGCTCACTAGGGCTTCAACATTCCTCAAATATTAAATTCGAATATTGGAATATTAAAAATAAATAAAAATAATAATAATAATAATAATAAATAATAATCAAAATTGTGTACACTGTAGGGAGTCACAATAGAAAAAACTATGGCTCGTGTACCAACCGGTGACTTTGTACTCGCCTTCGTACATTTCCCATAGATTCTATGGGACTTGAACACTTGCTCCTGCCCTTCGTGTACACGGTCTGTGCCGTCTATAGTTTCTCAATGGGGGGCAGCAGAGAGCCATATGTACACAGGCCCTAGTTGGTGTTCACGACCAGTAGTTTTACATGAACCCTCAGAGAGACATTGTGGGCTTATCAAGTGGTCCATGGTCGGTTCTCAAAGTGAGGTCGGGGGACCCTCAGAGGGACACTGTGGGCTTATCAAGTGGTCCATGGTCGGTTCTCAAAGTGAGGTCGGGGGACCCTCAGAGGGACACTGTGGGCTTATCAAGTGGTCCATGGTCGGTTCTCAAAGTGAGGTCGGGGACCCTCAGAGGGACACTGTGGGCTTATCAAGTGGTCCGTGGTGGTTCTCAAAGTGAGGTCGGGGGACCCTCAGAGGGACACTGTGGGCTTATCAAGTGGTCCATGGTCGGTTGTAACAGGGCCAGACACCCCCCCCCCCCCCCCCGCCCGCCTGCACACACGCACGCACACACACACACACACAGCATTTGTGAAAGTGACAAACGGGCTTCACAGTTATGTCAGGTGTGTTCATATGCTAATGGTGATGCGATTTCAGATCAATTGCTCCAGCCACTGAGGAGAAACGCTGTGACAGACAGACACTCACTCAGACAGACATTCGGAAAATTATATGTTTGATGTTAACTCCATAGACACATACAGTACAAAACAGAAAAAATATAAAACTATGGCACCACCTCTTTAAGGAAAACAGTGAGTAGGTTGTTGGCTGGTTTATTTATTTAGCAAATGCAAAGTCCTTTGCAAGCAGTTGCCTCCTGGTCTGCTGTATGGAGGGAGACTGATCCTCCTTCCAGTGTTTGGAGAATACAAACTTCTATGATGTGCTCCATAGTTTGCTCCTCTCCACAAGCACACAGTGGGGCTTGGGCTACTGCCCCATGTTTGAAGGCCGGCCAAGCAGGCTCCATGTCAAGTCCTGAATCGATTGAGTGTAGACCACGTACAGTCTCCTTGGGAGGTTGGTGCCAGGAACCTGTTGGTTGGGGTTTGACACCAGATGTTTGTTTGGACTTCCTTTTCCCAAGCTGATTGGATGGTGAAGTCAGCTGTTGGGGGGTTCTTCCAAATTGGTTGGTAGAAGGGGAGAGTCTTTGGCCTTTTTGAAGCATCCTTTGAGTAAGTAGTTTGGAGTTTGTTTTGGTTTTCAGCATGTACAAACTCATCTCATAGCACAGCTCGGTTTGTACAACGGCGATACTAATCAGATTAATTTATGAAGAAGATAAACGGAGAATGGCCGTGTTGTGCGAGTTGTCGGAGTCGCCCCCACATTGCTGCCATGCAACGAGTAGTAGTCTAACAGGTAATATATCTATCATATATAGGGTGCTCACTAGGGCTTCAACATTCCTCAAATATTAAATTCGAATATTGGAATATTAAAAATAAATAAAAATAATAATAATAATAATAATAAATAATAATCAAAATTGTGTACACTGTAGGGAGTCACAATAGAAAAAACTATGGCTCGTGTACCAACCGGTGACTTTGTACTCGCCTTCGTACATTTCCCATAGATTCTATGGGACTTGAACACTTGCTCCTGCCCTTCGTGTACACGGTCTGTGCCGTCTATAGTTTCTCAATGGGGGGCAGCAGAGAGCCATATGTACACAGGCCCTAGTTGGTGTTCACGACCAGTAGTTTTACATGAACCCTCAGAGAGACATTGTGGGCTTATCAAGTGGTCCATGGTCGGTTCTCAAAGTGAGGTCGGGGGACCCTCAGAGGGACACTGTGGGCTTATCAAGTGGTCCATGGTCGGTTCTCAAAGTGAGGTCGGGGGACCCTCAGAGGGACACTGTGGGCTTATCAAGTGGTCCATGGTCGGTTCTCAAAGTGAGGTCGGGGACCCTCAGAGGGACACTGTGGGCTTATCAAGTGGTCCGTGGTGGTTCTCAAAGTGAGGTCGGGGGACCCTCAGAGGGACACTGTGGGCTTATCAAGTGGTCCATGGTCGGTTCTCAAAGTGAGGTCGGGGGGCCCACAGTGTCCCTCTGAGGGGACACGGCACAGACCGTGTACACGAAGGGCAGGAGCAAGTGTTCAAGTCCCATAGAATCTATGGGAAATGTACACAGGCGTGTACAAAGTCACCAGTAGTTTTACATGAACCCTCAGAGGGACACTGTGGGCTTATCAAGTGGTCCATGGTCGGTTCTCAAAGTGAGGTCAGGGACCCTCAGAGGGACACTGTGGGCTTATCAAGTGGTCCGTGGTGGTTCTCAAAGTGAGGTCGGGGGACTCTCAGAGGGACACTGTGGGCTTATCAAGTGGTCCATGGTCGGTTCTCAAAGTGAGGTCGGGGGACCCTCAGGGGGACACTGTGGGCTTATCAAGTGGTCCATGGTCGGTTCTCAAAGTGAGGTCGGGGGACCCTCAGAGGGACACTGTGGGCTTAACAAGTGGTCCATGGTCGGTTCTCAAAGTGAGGTTGGGGGACCCTCAGAGGGACACTGTGGGCTTATCAAGTGGTCCATGGTCGGTTCTCAAAGTGAGGTCGGGGGACCCTTAGAAGGACACTGTGGGCTTAACAAGTGGTCCATGGTCGGTTCTCAAAGTGAGGTCGGGGGACCCTCAGAGGGACACTGTGGGCTTAACAAGTGGTCCATGGTCGGTTCTCAAAGTGAGGTTGGGGGACCCTCAGAGGGACACTGTGGGCTTATCAAGTGGTCCATGGTCGGTTCTCAAAGTGAGGTACATCCTCAAAGTCCCTCCTTCCCAAACAAAGACGAACCAACCAAGGGTGCACAAGGCAGCGGTGTGCGATGGACTAGAAATATCCATTTAAAACTATTGGTCATGTACACACAAACTAAGGCTCCTGTACACAGTGTTTGGTCTCAATTGTGTGAGCAGCTAAAGGGCAGACAACGGCCTAGAACAACCTAATGGTGCCTATTAAGACTCTAGTACACCCTTTGGCCTCGACAAGCCTGATCCTCCTACTATAGCTAGTACCCCCCACACCAACTTTGTGCTCCCACCAGAGTGGACTAGGCTAGACTTTGGTGTACTAGGCTTACTGGGTAGAAACTGGTTGGCTCTAATAGGCTTGTCCAGCTTTAGTAGGCTCTGCTATGCTGTACAAGTTTCAATTAGGGTGCACAAGGCAGCGGTGTGCGATGGACTAGAAATATCCATGTAAAACTATTGGTTGTGTACACAAACTCATGTAAACGTATTGCCTGTGTACACAGTGGTTAATCGCATGTGCAACGAGCTACAGGGCTGGCTGGAGCATGGAGCAGCCTGGTGGAGACTGTTGGAGTCTGGTGCAGTCCTGGTCTGGCCTATTTGAGCCGGATCCGGCCTGTAATGGTCTGGTACAACCATGTAAATACCCCCCTTCCCTGGTCTATAATCCCACTGGGCAGGACTGGGCTGGACGTAGGTGTGCTGGACTCTATTAGGCACTGTTGGGCTGTATTGGGCTCTGTTGGTCTATACGAGGCAGTACTGTATTAAATCCTTGACATGTTCATGTAAAACTATTGGCCGTGTGCACAAACTCATGTAAAACTATTGCCCATGTACACAGTGGTTAATTGCATGTGCAAGGATCTACAGGGCTGGTGGAGACTGTTGGAGACTGGTGCAGTCCTGTGCACCCTGGTCTGGCCTATTACAGCCGGCAACTGTAATGGTCTGCCATTACAGTCACTGTAATGGCCTGGTGGAGTCATCTAACTACCCCCCTTCCCTGATAGGGGTAATAATAATAATAAAAAATAAAAAAAAGATTTATTTATAAAGCTGATGAAAATAGTTTTACACAAAAAGTAAATGCAATTAGGCTATAAAACTATTAAAAGCAAAAAAGTAAAGTAAATAGCCACTGTAAGTTCTCTGTTACCATTATCAAAATAGATGGGTGTGTTGCCAAATATTGTGAGAGGAATAAGCAACCAGGTCTATGAAAACAAGCCCAAAATAAGTGAATATAGGCCACATGATTACTTAAGATCGGATATCGGGAAAAAAATATCGATTTTTTTTTTTTTTTTTTTTTTTTATTCTGGGAGTACTGAAAGTTACAGGTAAGGTGAATGCGATATGAAATGTAAGCTTACCATAATCACAGTAATCCTTAATCATTTTCAATCATATTCAAGGGCTTTTGGAGAAATGAGACAGACAGCACTGCAGAGGGAAGGTGATTGTGTCAGACTCTGTGTCCAGCTGGCAGCTGATGCCAATAAGTAGTAATTGGCCCCTTGTTAATGGATCAAAGGAAGGCAATTATGTCTCTCTGCACTGTCAACTAGCTGCTACAGATGCATACTTTTCAAGCAGACTGGTTAATTGGTTCTTAACTTATTTTGTTTCAACTTTAAAAATGGCCAATGTTTTACCAGTTTTTATATAGTTTGTTGATTATTTTTTATGTTGTAATGGTCTATTTTATTAAATTTTTTGAGATATTAAACAGGTTTTAAAAGTCCTTAAATCGTGACTTCACTGCCAAATTTCAAAGGCCACACCAAAGGTCCGCTGCACAATGATTGAGAAACACTGCACTAGTAGGCCTATATCAATATACACTACTCATAAGCTTTGTTTTTAATTTGTTGATTCAGTGCTGCACTAAGTGATAGAATGAATAGAATTGCCTTGCCAAAAGATCGGATCGGGAAAGATCGGGATCGAATCGGAATCAATAATATTTGATCGGTATCGGATCGGGAGCAAAAAAACCCTGATCGGGGCATCCCTACTTTAAACCTAGATATACATTGGCTATTTGAAAACAGCTGGTCCGATCTACAAGCTCACAATCACAACCACCATTATTTACAAGCAACTTTACAACAAAAAAGAAACAAGCCCAACATGGCTTATAAATATCAGACTTGGCAACACTGAGACATACGTTCCTCTCCTCTACTCCTCCACTCGCACTCTACTCCTCCACTCGCAGTCAGTCAGTCAGTCAGTCAGAGACAGCCGCTGTCTGGCTAGGCTACTAGAGCCTATGTTGCAAATGCATGCTGGTGTAAGATCAATGAGGAGAAATCTACAAGCTAAGCTGTGGTCACCCTGCTATCTGCAACAGTTTGTAACTCACAGAGCCACAGCCAGAGGTTGAAGCTAACGTTAGCAGCTTCTCATAACAACGTGTGATGAGACCTCTAGAGAGAGCGGCCAGAGTTATGTTTCGGTAGTACTACAGTGGATGGCCGGAGTTATGTTTCGGTAGTACTACAGTGGATGGCCGGAGTTATGTTTCGTAGTACCACCGTGGATGGCCGGAGTTATGTTTTGTAGTACCACCGTGGATGGCCGGATTTTTTTTTTTCTTTTTTAATAATTAGAATATATTTTTTTATGATCGAATATGATTTTTTTCCCCATATTCGACGAATATCCGATATTCGAATATTAATTTGGCAGCCCTAGTGGTCACCAGCAGGACCTCAGAAGGAGGACACTTTTCCGGGGCGCGCTGTATGGGTCCCCCAAATTGATATGTAGTCGCGGACCCCCTTCTCACAATATTTTGTGCCAGCCAGGGACCCACATATTATTCCAAATTTGTACACTTTTTGATAAAAATAAATAAATAAATCAAGTTCATAGCTTGTAGATTGGATATATTTATAATATTCTGTAAAATAGGTTTAGATTTTATTTATGACCCTTCGTGGTACACTGTATCTTTTATTCTTGAGTTAAAGTGTCCCATTTGAAATCTATTCCACATGACTGGCATCAGAAATAATAAATGGAGAGAGGGGATTACCGAAACTTGGCAAAAACCACTAGAATACATTTTACTCAACAAAGCTACACCCCCCGGATACATCTACATGGACACACCACGCACTGGTCATGCTGGTGGTATAGCAACAATCTACCGCCAACACCTCAAAACCACTCCTGTCAACATTTCTAACCCCTCCTCATTTGAGCACCAATCATTCAGACTCCCTGGCCCCAAACCCCTGGTTACTGCAGTCATTTACCGCCCCCCCAAACCCAACCCTGCATTCCTCTCAGACCTCTCTGAATTTCTCACACAACTTTGTGCAATATCACCATCCGTAATACTTCTCGGAGACTTCAATATCCACGTAGACTCCTCCTCCTGCAAAACTGCCACTGAATTCCTGGACGTCCTGAACTCTTTTAACATCACTCAACATGTCGACTTCCCTACCCATAAAAAAGGACACACCCTGGACCTGATTTGCACCACCGGAATCACCATTAGCAACCTCACCAGCTCCAACCTCTCCGACGCCATTTCTGACCACCTGGCTCTCACTCTGGACATCGACATCCCCACCCCCCTCATCAAGCAACAGCGTTCCATAAAATTCCGGAACATGAAATCCATCCAACCTTCATCTCTATCCACTATGCTGACTGACACCATCCCCACTCACACTATCACCCAGAACCCCTCCCCCACTGATCTGGTAAACAACTACAACCACACACTCTCCTCCTGCCTCAACCAGCTCGCCCCCATAAAAACCAAATCTGTCTCCTACACTCACTCTGCCCCCTGGTACACTGACCACCTCCGCCACCTCAAAGCCAAGGGCCGGCAGCTTGAACGGCTCGCAAAGAAAACCGGTCTCACCATCCACTCCGACATCTACAAATCACACCAACAGCAATACAGGGATGCCCTCAACAACGCACGCACCGCCCACTACTCATCCGTCATACAATCCGGCAGCAATAATCCCAAGACACTTTTCACCACAATAAACAAACTCCTCAAACCCATGGACACCACCACCAGCTCATTCACCACTAACAAATGTGAATCATTTCTTTCATTCTTTCAATCAAAAATCGACAACATCCATGCTGAACTGGCCACCTCACCCCCCACCACCCCCCCTTCCCCCGAACACGACCCCCCTCTACTCTCAAACCACCCACTCACCGCCTTTGCTGAAATCACCACATCCGACCTATCCTCCATAACCTCAGGAATGAAAGCTTCCACCTGCATCCTTGACCCAATCCCGTCCTCCCTTGTTATCGCATGCCTCCCCTCACTCACACCACTGATCACCAACATAATTAACTCCTCCCTGTCTACTGGCTCTGTCCCCCCTTCCCTCAAATTGGCTGCCATCACCCCCATCCTCAAGAAACCCGGTCTGGACCCCAACATCCCCAACAATTACCGTCCCATCTCAAACCTCCCCTTCCTCTCAAAAATACTGGAAAGAGCAGTCGCCTCACAAATCAAAACTCACCTACACTCCAATAACCTGTATGAAACCTTTCAGTCCGGCTTCCGCTCACACCACAGTACCGAAACTGCTCTACTCAAGGTCACCAACGACATCCTCCGCTCTGCCGACACCTCCCTCTCCATCCTCATCCTTCTAGATCTTAGTGCAGCCTTTGACACCATCCAGCATTCCATCCTCATATCACGCCTCCACTCCTCCCTCGGTTTATCCGGCACAGCACTCTCCTGGATGAAGTCATATCTCTCCGACCGCCATCACTTCATCTCCATCAACAACTGCACCTCCTCCACTGCCCCAGTCACCCACGGAGTCCCTCAGGGCTCAGTGCTCGGTCCCTTACTCTTCACCATCTACATCCTACCCCTCGGTCAAATCCTTCGTCACCACGGTCTCCAGTTTCACTGCTACGCCGACGACACACAACTCTACCTCTCCACCACATCCATCACCCCAGCCACCCACTCCACCCTCACCAACTGCCTTACCGACATAAAAACCTGGATGCAAAGGAACTTTCTAAAACTCAACTGCAATAAGTCAGAAATTATCATCATCGGCCCCGACACTCTCACCCGCTCCACCCAGGAATTCTCACTCATCATCGATGGAACCTCTGTTAAAACCTCCACCCACATCCGCAACCTAGGAGTAATCTTCGACCCCACTCTGTCATTCCTCCCCCACGTAAACAACATAACCAAAACTGCATTCTTCCATCTTCGCAACATCGCCCGCCTCCGCCCCTCCCTGACTTTCTCTGCTGCCGAAACCCTCATTCACACCTTCATCTCATCCCGGTTGGACTATTGTAACAGTATACTCTACGGCATCACCTCCAAAACCCTCAATAAACTCCAGTACGTACAAAACTCAGCCGCCCGTCTACTCACCAGCACCCGCCCCAGAGACCACATTACACCTGTCCTCCATGACCTCCACTGGCTCCCCGTCAAACAACGAATCCACTTCAAGATACTCCTCACCACCTACAAAGCACTGCACAATCTGGCCCCCCCTTACCTCTCTGACCTCCTCGAGCCTTACGTCCCAACCCGTTCGCTCAGGTCCAGTGAGGCTGGCCTCCTCGTGGTCCCCAAGCCCAAGCGCCGAACCTGGGGTGACAGGGCCTTCTCTGTAGCCGCCCCCACCCTCTGGAACGAACTCCCTAAACGTATCAGAGACGCCCCCTCCATCCCCACCTTTAAAACCGCCCTAAAAACCTACCTACTTACCATCGCCTTTCCCAGCTGACCTTGAACCTACTCTTGTTTTTATTCTTTTATTTCTTAGATCTCTTTTGTATCTTTTTCCTAGTTTTTTTTTCCTATTAAAGTTGTTGTTTTTACCTACCACTTACACACACACACACACACACACTTAGTGTTGTAAAGCGACTTTGAGTACTCAGAAAAGCGCTATATAAATTCCAGCTATTATTATTATTATTATTATTAAGGGGAGACCTGTGGACATATGGGTACTAGATAGCTCAGCTGCACTTATTTTGTTACTAGAAATTAGAGGAAAACCTATTGTTGCAGAACATTAAGTTATTGCCTGTCAGTCAAAGCATGCATCTACCTTTCCTTTGCTGACATCAAGCCATTACACACAGTGCTGCAGGTGCATATTCTTTGATATGCTTAAGAAAACAACAAGCAACAAAATTTAACATTGAAATATTTCAATTCTTGTTTAACTAATTTACGTGGCTCCATGTTGGCTAAATGACGTTTCGTTTCGGCGTCTTTTAAGCAAATCTGAGCTGCAGTTCATCTTCTACAACTACTTAACCTCGCCTCACCAGGCTTTCTAACAACTACTCGCCGTCTGTTTTATCCACACGCGTGGAAGGAGCGACTGGAGCGTTCAATGTGAGTAGTGCAACTTGTGCTTGCTGTGTGTAAACGAAATACACACACATAGCACGCGATAAGCTGCGCTGCGGTGTCGCGCTGCCTGTGAGCTTGTATATCTGCTAAACGGGAGATTTGCGGAGATATGTAAATGTAACCATTAAAGGAGTAGTTCACCCCCAAAATGACTTTTTTTCTATTGATTAGTCATGCCATGGAGAGTAGAGTTCAATAATATGTTTTGGTTTTTGTCGCATTCCTAAGACAAAAATGTGATAACAATACATTTACCCCCATTCGTTCCAGATGGTGACCCGTTTCGAAACGGGTCACCATCCGGAATCAATGGGGGTAAATTTACTTGAATCAAATTTTTGTCTTAGGAATGTGACAAAAACCAAAACATATTATTGAACTCTACTCTCCATGGCATGACTAATCAATAGAAAAAAAGTCATTTTGGGGGTGAACTACTCCTTTAAGCAAACATGTGCACTGTAGCCTAAATCCCTCTAAAAGCCGGACAATTAGGTGTCCGGCCAGAGGCTGCGCTGGGCGGAGGACAGCACGGTCAAAAAACGGACTGTCCGGCGCAAATCCGGACAAATGGCCACCCTAATCATATAATTAGAGAAGTCAGTAGGTCAGTCAGTCAGTCAGTAGGTCACACAATGCATCTATTCACTCGCTTCAGCGACTGATCCAAACTTTCACATGGCATTGACCATTAGCATTATACACATGGTGACGGAGCCCGATTTTCATTTTTCTCAAATTCAAGCTATTTATTAGCGTTTTCTTCACCACTTCTGTTCAACTACAGCCTGTTGTCAGGGTTACGGTCCGTTCCTCCAGGCCATGGGATCTGTAGCCCCACACACACCAAAACTTAGGAATGTGCATGAGCTCTCTCTCTCACACACTATCACACTCACACTATCACACACACACACACACACTAACACACACACACACACACACACACACACACACACACACACACACACACACACACACACACACACACACACACACACACACACACACACACAGGAATGTGCAAGGGGAGGAGAAGTGACTTTAGATGGCAGGTTCGTTACCGTGTGTGTGTGTGTGTGTGTGTGTGTGTGTGTGTGTGTGTGTGTGTGTGTGTGTGTGTGTCAGTGTGTGTGTGTGTGTGTGTGTGTGTGTGTGTGTGTGTGTGTGTGTGTGTGTGTGTGTACACATTTCTCTCTTCTGTAAGCCTGTCTGTGTCCACCGTTACGTGGGTCGCACACGTGGGTACGTGGGTTGCATGCATGCACGGGTCACGCATGCACCCGGTGCTTTTGATGTGTTGTAACTGTCTCATCTTCCAACGGGTATGGAAAACTATGTGGAGCAAGCGCATACATCCCCATACTTCTATTCAGCTAATTTTGCTCCTAAATTATTTGTATCCATCATAAATATACACTCCTCCTTGGGCTGCTCCTTACATTATGATGCTCCCACATATTCTCACGCATGCACCAGTTACAGTTACTCTCCCCATAACCCACACTCTGCACATAGTTTGGAGCACATATCTTTGAACGGGTAAGGTCTCGTTAAGATAAACTTTTAAAACACTCCTCTGAGGTGAGCACATGTCATAGCAGCCACGATGGTGAGAATGAAATGGTTGTTATGTTGTTGTCGCTCCTCTCCTCTCCGCGACTGCGGTTTTAATCAAGTGAATCAATAATATTATACTATTAAACTGCGGTCGCCTCCACGACAGCTTGTTGTGTATGAAGCCTGTGTTATACTTCACGACGGTGTTGCACGTGAGCAAAGTCGGGAAATGTCAAAACTTGTGACCAGGTCGTAGTGCAATGAACTGAAGCATACATTGACCATGATTGGGCTTTAGAGTAAAGATCCAAAATAATGAAAATAAAATACTGGGCTGCCTGTTCCACTCTATCTCTAAATGAGTATGAATGAAGGAATTAGGAGGACTATGTGTATTGTCAAAAACATTAAAGGTGAACGAGTTATTTAACACCTGTGAATATATGAAGACATTAATGGTTTATTAACAATGAGTAGCCTGTAGTAGCCTCTATGAATGAATATACAGACTAGACGGTATGTGATCTATACACAATGTAGGCCTATATATCAATTAATGAATGCAATAGAAACCTACATGAGTTGAACTTCATGCAAATCATGCACAGAAAGGTGGTTTTATTTAAGCTGCTCAATTAACAATGTTTAACAAAGACATAGGTCAATATTTACAGGTAAATAGCCTACCTGGGCGCTGCGTACTCAAAAGGTTGGCCAAGGTTGGCAGGTCTGTATTAGGGGAAGATAGGATCACTCAATCCGCTGCACTGGAACTACTCTGCCGGGACTGGGGGATAAACCACTCTGGCGCGTGGAATAACTAGGCTCTATGGGTTGACTCCTGGCCGGGCTCCTCCTACGTCTACCCTGACCAACTAAACTTAAAATAAAAAGTGCCTTAAATGGACTTGTCCGAGAGTGGGTAGCACTTTAAACTAAATCAATATGGGATGTTGTGAATGTGCACAACTATGCAACTATGTTTTGGTAACTGCCGCAAGCTAGCGACATACATACATACAACTGCCATGTTTCAAGGATAAGGATCGTATTTTTTAGTGACATAAAAAAGACAATGAATCGATTTTGTAGTGATGGATTATGGTGATTTAGTAAATACATTAGATTACTGTAAATCTATCTGGGATGTGTAATTTGAGACTGAACTATTGGCTAGTAGTGGAAAAAGTACTTGCATTCTTTACTTTAGTAAAAGTATCAATACTGCAATGTAGAAAATTAATAAGGATATACTGAGTAAGCATAATTTGGGCTCTCACAGCATATCTCCTTATACAGTAGGCTACATGGATCATATATGGGTACCAAGGGTCTCCATATATGGGTAACTGGTCCGATATACATCACTGGCCTGAGGCATCTTATTAGTATAGGTTATATGGGCGACATGGTTTATAAAAATGCATTAGACTTTAACTTGTAAGAGCATCATTATGAGAACCTAACATACAATATCAAGATAAAAACACAGAATGACAAACAAACTATAATATAATCAAATAATGAAACCACTGAGACCACCGAAGAGAAGGCTGCATGCCGGCAGGTGAGTGTCGACCTGCATCTCAAAGCTAGCACAATGCTAGCACCAGTTTCCCTATATGAAACTCCCCCCTGTCAGGTGAAAAGAAGCAGCTTGGACTCCTCATGGAAGCATGAGGTCTGTTGCTCTCCTCAGGTTGGCAGAGGGAGAGTTGCACCCAGTATTACATTAAACAATTGACACCAGGTGAAAAAATGGGTTACAGAAATCGTGGGATAAAAAAAAAAGAAAAAAAAAAGAAATAGTAACTTACTAACTTATAAGTATAACTAGTTACCTTTTAAAAGTAAATTGCCCAACACTGGTTGTCACATACCGGTACATGGCGTGCATGCATGTGTGTAGTGTGTGTAGTGCATGTACGTATACGTGCACTACACGTGTACATGTGTGTGTGTGTCTTCTCTATGTATGATCAGTACATCACCCGGATGTCATGTTTGTGACAAATACACACATACACATACACAAAAGTGCAAATCAATACACATGATTTTAGTCAAACATTAAGTGTTCCTCTTCCTTGTGTTTCAGAGACGGCATTGTTGAAACCATCCGACCAGACTGTGAGGTTTTCAAGTGAGTCTTCCATTTTCAGTTTAGTGTGCGCGCATGCATGTGTGCGTGGATAAAAAACAAAAAATAAAAAATAGAATAGTATAACTAGTTACCTTTTATAAGTAACTGGCCCAACACTGGTTGTCACATACAGTGCATGGCGTGCATGCATGTGTGATGCACTACACGTGTGTGTGTGTGTGTGTGTGTGTGTGTGTGTGTGTGTGTGTGTGTGTGTGTGTGTGTGTGTGTGTGTGTGTGTGTGTCTGTCTCTGTAATGCTTGGTTTGATCTTTTACTGTTGATTGACTGTTAGGCTCTGACATCACGCTCTGAGTATCTGACATCACTGTGATGTCACAGTGATGTGTCAGGGGAACCACACTAACAGAATCCCTTTTATGCCCATATATGGAGATCCCTTGTGTCATCAATGTCATCTTTTCTATATTTTTTATTCACTATATGATAACTATTATGGTCACGTGATGAATCACTACCTTATAAGGAAGACTGTGACTAATGATTACCACTTGATGGCCGAAACTTCGTCAAACTTTATGTCAGTGTTTTAAACATCCTGGCCCTGTCTTTGTACTGTCGGTACAAATCAGTGTCTTACATCATTGCCAGACCCATGAAATGGGTAGGCCTACATAAGCAAATGTCGGTCCGGGTTTTCTATATAAAGGGTATATATGATGATGACATGATGATGACATGCCTACAAAAGGCATGATGTCATAAATGATGATGACAGACAGGGGGTCTGGCACAACCAGGTTGACCTGGTCTAGTTTTGAGGAGAACTTGACTGATAAATAAATAATGAAGATAACATAAGTGTGCTCGCTTTCAGCAAGCACACAACATTAAACACTGTGGAGCATCAGCTGTTGTGCGGACTTCTTTTCTTGTTAATCCTCTGACCTCAATATTAAGCCTATATCTGTGAATGCCAATGGGGCTGTTAAGTATGACATCATTTTGTAGGCAGAGGAGAATTTCTGCCCCCAGTTTCTGTGAATCTTTTTACTATTTTTACTATTTACACATTTTTCTTCTCTTTGTTGTTGAAAGGAAAGTGTTAGAATTATAATTTAGTCATTATTTTTGTCTCGGATCTGTTGAAAATAGCGAGGGAAAGAAAATGCTCTGGGGGCAGATTCTCCTCTGCCTACAAAATGATGCCACGGCTTAAAAGCCCCATATACATATCAGTACATGTCAGTCTAATCAGTGTGGCTGGTTCTACATACAGGGATCTCCATATATGGGCAATTGGGCATAAAAGGGATTGTATGTATGATGTCATAGACGTGATTGGACTTTCACATAATGAGTAACTGAGTAAGCATGTCTGGGGTCTCACAGCACACGGTTGGTTCTACAGACTCCAACTTTTGCACACGGATAGCTCTGATTTTTGCCTGTTCTTAGCTGCTTCCCCTGCTGTTATTGTACTTGCACAATGTACATATGGCCCGATCTCACCCTTAGGCGTCTTACTGGTAGTATGTATCAGTGCATAAAGGAATGTTGTTGTTTTTTTCTTTTTTTATGCCATTATTGATAGTTATACAGTAAGTAGGTTGACAGGAAATGGGGAGAGAGATGGGGGGTGACACGCAGCAAAGGTCGTCGGGATCGGGACTCGAACTTGCGACATGCTCTCAGGCAGGATTACCAGTCCTCTGACTCCACTTAGGGAGTAATGAATAAGTGGATGTAAGCTCCAGTAAAGGTCCCTCCAGTGCAGATCAATAAACATCATGTTCTTCTCTCTGGTGTTTCAGAACAGAAACTATTGAGGAATCCATCTGATGAGAGTTCAGCGTCCTCATGTGAGTTCTCTGATTGTGTGTGTGTGTGTGTGTGTGTGTGTGTGTGTGTGTGTGTGTGTGTGTGTGTGTGTGTGTGTGTGTGTGTGTGTGTGTGTGTGTGTGTGTGTGTGTGTCTTTTACCCAGATATGGATCATTAGTGTTTTTGGATTCTGAAAATGGTCATCCTAATATATGCATGCATGCAACTTTTGACTGTGTACATGATGGGTTATACAGAAGTATGATAACATAATCCAAAATCTCATTGTTTCGGATGAAGACGAGGTCAACGACGGTGAGATATACTGACTATACTATGCACTACTTTTATGCGACACTCTTGCATTTTCTGCCCGACAGCAACAATATATAATAGTTATGTATTATTTGTAACATACATGAAACCTTTCCCCCTATAGTGTCTATAGATATGGATGACGCTCAGGACACTCAGGATTTAGGTAAGTATAAGCGGACTTCCACTTTATGTTATCAAGTATTGTGCTAAAATGGATTCTTTTTTTCGGACTTTTTGCTACTAGTACGGAGGATTGAGATGAAAATCGTTCACTTTTTCATTAAAGCGTGACATTTGGTACACTTGTACAGTTTGGGACCCTGAACATTTTCAGATATGGAGCCATCGCAAAATCGCCCACTGGTGGCCATGGCGGCCATTCTAATATCCGCCATGGCGGCCATTTTAATATCCGCCATAACCAAATAATGGGGGTACGGTGGCACAGTCGGTAGTGCTGTCGCCTCACAGCTAGAAGGTCCTGGGTTCGATTCCCGCTGGGCGATGCTGTGGGCGCCCACACCCTAAAGGGCATTTCTGTGTGCAGCCAGTTTGCATGTTCTCCCCGTGTCTCCTAGGGTAGATACCCTAAAAAAAACACGCAGTAATCCTGGTCTCTATAATGTCTCCCACTGATGGAGGGGAAAGGAACTGGTTGGAATAACGTGTTCCTTCCACGTGCTACGTCCTACCGGGGAAGCTCACCCCTGTCAGGTGAAAAGAAGTGGCCTGTTCTCTCCTCATGCACTGAAGGAAACATGAGCTCAGTTCAGGGCTCTCCCCAGGCGTGGCCGAGAGAGAGCAGAGCCCAGGATTACAGCTTAGGCAATTGGCACTGGGTGAAAAAATGGGTTGCAAAATCATGGGATAACATTTTTGAAAATATAACCAAATAATAATCTAATTTCCTAAACCATACATGATAATACCATATATGTTTATGATGATACCAAATATTTGATGTCTACACCTATGTTTTGATGGTCAAGTATTACATTGATAACGTGTACAACATCATCAACTGTTCAGGTGAATGGTTAATTATTATTCAATTCATTGATATAGTGAGGATTGCTATGACATAGATGAGAATATGCATATTTCATGTCATCCCACTAACTGGGGCCTGATTTACTGTTGTGTTGGTGTCCACAATAAGTATTTACCTTTGGTTGACTCATCTCAGTGCTTTTTTTGTGAAGATCTGTCATCTGCTGAATCCCTTCATGAAGCAAGTCCAGGTCATGTCCAAATTGATGGTCATGAGCGAATCCTGGCAAATAATTAGTGCAGGTGATAGGAAAGGAACTCACCCCTGCCATCTCAGCTCTCCTTCCCCTATTCCCTGATGACTCAAAATCATTGGTCATGATTCACAATGCAATGAATGTCATCAATCAAGCAGTACAGAGGGTACATCCAGGACAAGCACAGTACCTGTTGTGACTATGGACCAACCTCTGCACAACTTAGCCAAACAAATACAGTGGATTTGGCCCCTTTAAAATGGAGAAGATCATTTTGTGATTGTCTTAGGTGGACTGCATATTGAGATGGGAGCTCTCAAGATACTGGGGGACTGGCTAAAAGGTAGTGGTTGGATGGAAGCCATTGTCCAAGCGAACATAGTCACCCAGGGAGTTGCAGAGTCCTTTCTGAAAGCTTCAACCAAAATAAATACTTATTGTGGACACTAATAAGTAACATAACAGTAAATTAGGCCCCCTTTTGTCCAGAAACGTGTTTCAATATGTTTCACCCACAGAGCCAAGTCACGTTGACATCCGGCTTGATCCGAATAGAAGAGAGAAGATGGTCAATTCTTTCCTGGATCTGCTTTTTACTGAGGAGATCACTGTGCAGAAGATGAGAGAACTCTATGAATTCCTGCATTCCAGATTACCCGAAGACATTTTCTACAAAGTTCTTAAGTATCAAAAGAAGTTTGTTAGCGACAATCAGAAGTAATTTTCTTTTTAAGTTTTAGCTCAAACATTATAGTACAAGAGCATGTACCTTTCAGACCACAATGCTTTCAGTGTTGTCATGTGTCATTCTCAATTATCTTCTCTTTCTATTTCCAAAAACACCACTTTAATTCCAGTCTATCCCTAATTCGTAAAACTGTATTCTTAAAGGTGATACACCATGCATTTAAAAAGTAATTATGTCATATTGTTTATGTCCCAAAAACTTTTTTCAAAAGGTTTGAGGCTAAATTACCACTCCTGAATAGAGAGGCTCTCTCATTTTTGAATGGCTCTCAGAGCATTTTTTTTAGTTTTTCTTCAAAAACGGCCGATGATGACATCATCGGCAGCAAATCTGGATAGCCTGTTTTGAGAACCTGTGGGATACTTTTAACCTTCGCCTTCTCAAAACCAGAGAAAGACACAACGGTCAGAAATGGGACTTTGTGAGGATAGAAGGTGCTAGTGGGACCCCAAAAAAAGGTTTTAAAATAGGAAAAGTGAAATTTCATGGTGTATCACCTTTAAAATTAAAAAACTACCGGTATAAAACTAGAAATACTGTTCCTACAAAACATTGTGGGCTCGCATGGAACACCATGTATGGGCACATACGTATTTGGCTGCTCCTCATTGGCTAAGGGCCCTACCTTTGTACAGTCGGTAATTCTTTTGAGGAGAATAACCTTGGTCTATAAAGTTTTGGTATAACATACTGATATAAGATACTGGTCTCGAGCCCACGTTTTGTTATTTATATCAGGTCACACTTGTTGGTGGTGATGTCACCAAGAACACTGCTCCTCATTGGCTAAGGGCCTTGCCTTTGTACTGTTGGTATTTTTTTTATTTTTTTTAGGAGAATAAACTTGACCTATAAAGATTTGGTATAACATAACATTTGGTTTAGCATAGTGGTCATCTAGGGGTTATTAGGCCTGTGACACCTTAAAGGAGTAGTTCACCCCCAAAAATACTTTTTTTCTATCGGTCAATTTATTTTCTTTTTTTTTCTTTTTTTTTCGCATTCCTAAGCCAATAATTTCATTTTAATAAATTTACCCCATTGATTCCAGAATCAATGGGCCTACAAAGAGTCTCCTCAAAATTGGCTTAGGAATGCAACAAAAACTAAAACATATTCTTGAACTCCATGGGTGAGTAATCGATAGAAAAAGAAATCATTTTGGGGTGAACTACTCCTTTAAGAGAATGAAGCTGAGACGTTAACATCCTCTCTTTGTACCAGGAATCCACCTCGTAGGACAGCTCTGGAGGAGCTGGACAAGAAGCTCTTCAAAAGCTCTCGTCAAAACCTTGAAAGTCTCGAGCCGCTCCCAGAGAGCCCTCTGGAGAGCGCTGACATGCCTCCAGACGAACCAACTCCAGAAGGTATGGTGAAGAGAGGCCAGATATGTTTAGAAGTTAAGCAAGGTATAATCAGCAGGTCATTATTGAGAAATAAGCCCTAACAGTGTGATTAGATTGTATAGCACTTTTATCCAAGGCACTTATGTTCACCCAGCAGAGCATGTGAGCGGAGCGCGAGCGGAGCTGGCCGTTTTTGGCGAGCGTCTTTTCAAATGGGTCTGAGTGGCTTTGGAGCGAGGATTTTCCTCCGCTCCTTGGAGCGCCGACCTCCTCCGCTCCTAGCCGATCCTGTTGGGGCCGCGCGCCACATGTTTCCAAGGCAAAAAACAAACGGCTCCGCCCAGAACTCATGTGTGATTCCAAATTGCGCTGCAGAGTGAAGTCAGTGCACCCATCATGACCCATGCCACCGCGGAGAGGAGAGGAGAGGAGACAGATATCCCTTTATCAAGATTTCACTCAAGTCAAATGTATCTATATCATCCACACAAAGTATGTTTATAATAAATAGCCTACCTTTTGTCAGTTAAGTTATACATCACCATGAACCAGTCAAAGGATACGATTTGAAATGCAAGAGAGACTGATTTGGCTGAATGAAAAACACACGCCTTAGATGGCGTCTTTTGTAACATTGAAGGCTGAACAGGCTCACGTTACCACAGGCATGGTGGGGGGGAGCGAGACCGCAGACCCCTGGAGGTATATCTATCCGCTCCACTACGCTCACATGCTCTGTCACCCAGATGGTGGAGGAAACCATGTTGGTGCCTTGACCAACGTGCTCATCGGGAGCAATTACGGTAGGCGTTCAGAGTCTTGCTCAAGGACTCTTCAACAATTAATTAACTCCAACAGGGAACATTCTGTTTCCCAAGCGGTCACTCTACCTCCTGAATATTATTTACCAACAACTAGCAGGCAGTAGCCTACATTAGTAGATCCCAATTTTCAATGGACCCCCCACACGCACGCGCACACACACACACACACACACACACACACACACACACACACACACACACACACACACACACACACACACACACACACACACACGTTTTTAATGATAAACCCTTAAAGGGACGTGAAACCCTGCCTCTTTATTTATTTTATCAGAATTCAGAATATGAAAATAACTCTAAAATGTAGGCGTGGTTATCTGTTGTTGTGGGGGGAGGGGGCAGGGTTGAGCGTGCATATCATTATACTCTAGCCACAAGGAAGCTGTTCCACACTTGCTGCCTGCATTTCGTAAACAAAAATTTAAACTAGCCATTGCCGGTGTAAAAATTATAAAGATTCCGCAACTCCATGGAATATTTACCGGTAAAATGTGCAAATCTTTTACAAACAACACCCTGAGATTTTATCCACGGTTTAACTTTCTCCAACCGTGCTCATGTGGACTGTTTACCGCACGTCGAGCTGTCTTATCCATGGGGACAACCAGAGCGATGGACGCTGGTAGCACTGTCGGCTATTTTCTGTGTGTGTGTGTGTGTGTTTGTTTGTGTGTGTGTGTGTGTGTGTGTGGTGACAGCGCATGCACACACGACGTTCACACGCACGGAAAATAGCCGAGTTCACAACACGTCGCGGATCAGCTATTTTTACTTTTACATTTTGTAATTCCGGACGTTTACTTGTAACAGAGTGTTTCCACATCGCATTATTGATACTTTTACTCAAGTAAAAAAATTTAGTACTTTGTCCACCACAGAGTCGAAACAGCCTCACGGTCAGGGACAGCATGCAATGTTCTCTCACAGACACGGCATGTAAACACGGTGGTGATTTGGCTCGGAGCGAGTCAACGACCATTGAAAATACTAATATGATAAAACACCAAATACGAAGAAACGACCATAAAATCTAAAGAACTGTCCGACTTGTGAGAGAGAACCAGATAACACAGACACCACAGTGTAAGTGCGAGTGGTCTGCTGACGGAGTGACTGCTCTCTGACAGTACAGTGAAACCACTCCCCTCTGATAGAAAGCTATATAAAACAAACATTAATATTAATTAGATATGCCTGTGTCACGTCGCAGACCTAGAATGGATTGAGCAAATATGTAATGAGTGGCGCCAAATATTTCTTTTCTACACAGAAACCGGAAGTACACAGAAATAGCTACAGAAACAGCAGAAAGCTCTGAATCCACAAGCCTATGGGCAAATTGAACCACATCATTGCTCCCTATCACAAGTGTCTCATTTATGTACGTAATCTACCGTATATTTATAGAAAATGTGATTTGGGATTGTTTAATTCCAGGGATTGTTTTAGTTCTTTTTTTAACCATAATATTTGTATACTTTTGGCTATTAAAAAATATATATATATATGTTTAGAAGTTGCTGCAAGCTATTATTTGTCAAAATTATTGACACAGCCCATATAGAACCACACACAGGTGCCCACAATATTTAGGTGCCCAGTGCCCAGTCTTCCTGCACCCTTATTGTGAAGGGCTGAAGGCAGAAGTTTCTAAACCTCGCGCACAGAATGTTACCGCGTTGGTTAAAATAGCTGATCTACAAGCTCACGTTGTCTCGTGGATGCGACGTGTTGTGAGCTTGCAGATCAGCTAGCTCACAGGCTGACTATAGTCAGCCTTTACTTGCGAGTTGCGACTGCGAGACGTAACGAGGAGGAGATTCACAGTGCTTCATGTGATGAAGCACCCAGCTGCAGACAGCACCGCATATCAATGTTCGCGAGGAGCTGCATGCAGTGCGTGCTATTGGAGTATGTGAATGAAAAGAGAGACGAGAGGACAGATGACCGCGGAGGCGCCGACCGGCGCATGAATGGCCAACGAACGCCGACGAACGCCGTTCACGGGCGTCAGAATGAACGCATTCGACAATAGCGTTCATCAAGCGAAAACAAAGCACGTTCAGTTCACGTTCGCCCAAAATATGAACGTGTTCATGAACGATCGTTCATTGAACGCGTTCGGGTACAACACTGGAATGTTTAAATATGTTCCATTCACAACATAATTGTCATTCCCCAGCTCCAGCATGTCACTTTGTGACCCAATATAAGGATGGCCTGGTTAAGAGAGTGAAGGTGATCAATCCCATCCTGGATCTGCTCCTTGCTGAGGATGCCATCGACGATGACGGCTACAGAAATGTGTTGTCTAAACCCACCCCTATGGAGAAGATGGAGGAACTCTATACACTGCTGGAGTCCAGAGAAGCCAAAGACATTTTCTACAGAGGTCTCCAGGAAAAAGAGCATGATCTTCTTGATGATCTGAAGTAATTGTCTTTTGAATTAACTTTAGCTCAAACATTGCAGCACACATGCACAGTTGCACACGCACGCACGCACGTACGCACACACGCACACACGCACGCACGCACACACACACACACACCCCAAGCATTAAGCAAATTAAGCTGTAACACCCTTTGTTTGTACCAGGCATCCACCTCTGCAGGACCTGGACCAAGATCAGGGCTCCAAGTTGCAGCGTCAACAGTCTGAAGGTATCCAACCACTGTGTGTGTGTGTGTGTGTGTGTGTGTGTGTGTGTGTGTGTGAGAGAGAGAGAGAGAGAGAGAGAGAGAGAGAGAGTCTGTGTGGGTCCTTTATTTTTTGTTTCATACATTTAGTTTTTAATTATTATTATTTCAAAACATTTTCAAAAGAATATTACGTTGTGTGCTCGTAGATCAGCTATTTTCACTAGTTTGGGTCCCAGGCAAACATCACATTTTTTTTTGGGGGGGGGGGGGGGGGGGGGGTTTGAGCTACAAGGTCTGGGAACCACTGCTCTACACCATTTAAACATTCACATGATAATTGTCTATTGTATAGAAGTAAAAAAAAAAAAAGAAAAGAAAAAAGAAAACAGAAGGAAAAGAGGAATAGACTTGAGCTGGAAAAAACAATGATACTGTATACTGCAATCCTGTTGCTCTGCTTGAATTAAGTACACTTTGATTAACATAGGAATGTAGTGAAAGTGTGTAATCAGTACCTATTGATAAAACTACCTGATATTTCTTTACAATGACCTCCTAACAATGATAATAAGAAAATATATAAATTGATTAAACATTGGTCTGGTGGTCTTTAAAGCCAACTCTCCACCACGCCGATAATGGCATCTCTCGGCCACGGCATAAGTCAGAAAACGTATTCTGCCGACACGATGCCGACAAGCTGCATTGTGCCGACGGGTCAGGACCCGTTGATGAAGTACTGCAGACCCCGGTAGTCGTCGTCGCTGATATCCATGTGGTAGCAATGAGGGGGGTAAAGACTCCACTGTAGAGTGGACCTCTAGCCATGGATCACACAACATAGCAAACGAGATAATTTGCTCGTCGTACTTTTTAACTAGATACAGGGCCAGACTGGGACATAAATTCGGCCCTGGCATCTTGGCCCAGACCAGCACTGATGACGCATAGGAGAGAACATGCCCCTAGCACCCACAGCGCTACCAACTGCACCACCGTGTCCCCTCCATCAGCTCTTTCAAATAAGCAACTACACTTCAGAAACAAGCCTAAAGAAAAGCAACCCACAACTATGAATATTAGTCGGGGATATCTTCAGAAATAGTGCCATATCCTGTAATAAATTCCTTACCAAAAATGTCTTCACCAATGTGTTCATCTCACAAAGACTGAAATTCTCTTTCCCTAGGAGAATCCGTTACAGCTGCTGAAAGTTGGGGTCCCATTAAATTAACTATACAAGATAAAACACACAAAAATAAAATGCTTTAAGTAGCATGTGAGTGGTCAAACTAGGGTTTTTTTATGATTCTGAATCCATTGCAAGCATTTGGGCTAAAAACACTTGGGCTAAAAACGGACCCCCAAAACTATGGTTTAGTGATGAGCCATCACTTTTCACAGTTTTGTGGGAGCCGCCTTCACCTACCTTAGGACTATATTTATATGCGCAAAACAATGTTTTCGGGCGACTAGATTGTGCCAACTAAATGCCAACTTTTGCCACAGACTGCTAGTCTGTTGTAGTTTGAAGTAGTTTGTTTGGTGGAGAGTCACCTTAAGATCTGCCTATTTGTTTTCCTCTGCAGATCCTGAGGATGAAAACAAACCATCTCGGAGCGCCATTGAGAAATTGAAAGGTAATTGTTTCTGCATTTCTTTATTGTTAACAGTGGAAGAGAGATTGCTGGGGTGTAGAGATTAGTGTTGTTACGATAGCGATACTGGCATCGGAGAAGGCTCTGATATAGCCTTATTTGATCATATCGGTATCGGCGAGTACCATGTGTACTCGCGCCGATATCACCACGTGCTGTGTGCGCACGCGGCACGGGTAAAATCAACAGTGTTGTGCTCTACTGCTACAAGCAAGTGGAGAGTGAAGGACGAGAAAGTTGCAATAAACATCAGCGCTGCTCCGCTGCCTTCTACCCCTCCTCTCTCTCTGTCTCTCTCTCTCGCACACACACACACACACACACACACACACACACACACACACACACACACACACACACACACACACACACACACACACGCACACTGCTGATGCACTGCCTGCAGCTCTGTTAAAGAGGTGGTGCCATAGTTTTGTACTTTTTCTGTTTTTCATGTGTCTATGAGGTTGAAAGTACTTCATTAGACCCCCTGGTGTGGTTTTCATGAGAAAGTATGTATTCTCTTAGGTATTTGTTTGTTTTCTCTTGGAGGCTGCCACCTTGTGGTCAAAAGCGTCAGTTAAAAAACACAGATACTAAGTATGTCACAGTATCAACTCCTCCCCTAATTACCATTCACCCAACACTGTGGGGTGTGGCAAACTTCAGCTGGGTCACCACCCACCATGACATCCATGCATACTTAATGAACTGGGGGTGTGGCCACATAAAAACCTAATTTTAACTCTTTCTGTATACTTTTTTGGAAAACATCTTCCTCCTAGTATAATCATAATACCTGATAATCAGGTTTTAGAGGGGGGGGGGGGGGAATCATGGCACCACCTCTTTAAATTCTTTATTTTTATGCTTATAGCTGTACACTAGAGTGGATGTACCGGTACATGCTTGACATGACATTCTATCACATGACTGTTCTTCTCCACAACCAGGTACCAAACTGAAGCAATGGAAAGGTGAGCATTCTCACTTGATCAGTTGTTGAAAGTGGTTGCGTTCACACACACACACTGCACACACACATGAACACTCGCTCGCACGCACAAATTCAGAGATATTTAATAACTAGTAAGACACCCTAAGGGCGAAAGGCAGGACGGAATTTGCACGGTTGGTTCTTTAAGTTGGACATATTTTCCCAAATATGGATATGACTGACATCTGACATCATAGATGCCAATATGTTATAGACCACATGAGACTCACACAATATGTCCATATATGGGCATTCCAAATTATGGGATTAAAGGTAGGATAAGTGATTTCATTTAAGTTTCAGCTTTAAGTTTTCATGCAGGTGACAGGCGGGGGGCTTCCTCCAATCATGATCAAGTGGGCACAGGGATTGGTGTGCATAAGGCCCGCCCGCCGCCCCCACAAGACCATGGTAGGAGTTAGCCCCACTCTATCCTGATTGGAGGAAAACTTGTCACCCAACAGTTTTTTGTACTGCCCTTTTCTCCTCACAGGGGATAAGGCTGAAGTCCAAACAAACACTTAACTAGTACTATCAGAACATAGACCCATTTTGATATCCCAACTACTAATTGAAGCCAAGGCCGATGGACCCCGAATCGCATGAAAGAGGTCTCACAGCACATGGTTGGTTCTACAGACTCCAACTTTCGCACACGGATAGCTCAGATCTTTGCCTACATTCTTAGCTACTCCCCTGCCGTTACTGTACTTGCATGATGTACAGTTGTACAAAACAAACAAACAAAAAATCAGTAGAACCAGATCCAACCAATATGCCCATAAAAGGGGCCAAGGACAGAGATACAGAGATCTCCATATATGGGCACATATCTGTTTTACACCACACTGACATCACACTGACACGCATGGACTTGGTCCTACTGATGCCTGTCAGTGTTCTCCATAATGGATCTCCATATATGGGTATCAGGGATCTCCATATATGGGTATAAAAGGGACAAGGACAGAATTAATTTGCAGGTTTGACTTTGTATGGAAAGAGGAGAGAAAGGGTTTCTGATGCAACTCCGGGAAGATTGACCTACATATGACTCCCGATCCCACCAAAGCCTCCACAAGCTATTATGGACTTTTTCCTTGATCAGAAATTTGTGAAGCTTATAAGACAGTACAACAATGCCTGACAATGGCAAATATTGGTTTACGAGAGATAGCTATACCTGGAAAAAGGACTACATCTAACATCTACGTAACATCACGTACGCCATATGGGCTGACTCATGGGCACAAAAGGGACACAGTCAGAGGCACAGGCTGTTACAGAGATCTCCATAATGGGCATAAAGGGACACAGACAGACAGATACAGAGCTCTCCATATATGGGCATAAAATGTACGCAGACAGATACAGATGTCTCCATATATGGGCATAAATGCACACAGGCAAACGCATGGTCAAAACGGGTCCTATAAGCATTCATTCCATGACATCAGGGATCTCCATATAAGGGCAGGTCAGCTATAGACATTGAGACATTTGTAAATTAATTCTGTATTGGCCATATATGGAGTGTCCTTATATGGGCATTGCCAAATATGGGTCAACAATGTGATGACGTCACAACAGGTCAGCTATAGACATTGAGGTGTTACATGTCAATTGAACGTCAATGATGTTGCCAAACCATTGGTGTGTGTGTGTGTGTGTGTGTGTGTGTGTGTGTGTGTGTGTGTGTGCGTGCGTGCGTGCGTGCGTGCGTGCGTGCGTGCGTGCGTGACATTTTCTCACATGACTTTGTTCTTCTCCACAATAGGTTCAATGCAGAGTTTGAATAATATCATCAGAGGTGAGCAATTCACACACAATACATTTTTTACAGTGGCTGCATTTACACACAAGTACATTCAGAAATACCTGATTTACATAGAGGTTGAATTTTACTATAAACACTTATCTGAAACACCACAATTCTTTTTTTTTTTTTTTTTTAAGTGGCTGTGGGTGGGAAAAAAATGAAGAAAAAGTATAACATGCTCAAAGCGTTTGTGGTGCTAACTGCGCAATGAATGTGTTTTGGACACACCCCCCTTGAGACTATGGTTTTTAGAATGTAATACAAGGCGTATTTTAAAATAATAATTTTACAGTTGAAGGTTTAATATAAATATTCAATATAAGTCAATATTTTATACCAGAATGTTCCGAAACATGGTTTGTGTCACCCACAGAGTCTCACCCACAACTCATTTTCATTTCCCTCCTCTTCAGCGGATTCCTTTGTTGACAAAAGACGAAATTCCCTGATCAAGAGAGTGACCAACGTCAAACCCATCCTGGATCACCTCCTTGATAAGAAGGTGATCACAGATACAGAAAAAAATGATGTGATGACTAAGCCCAAAACTGTGGACCAGGTGAGGGAAGTCTATGAACTCCTGAACGATGGTCACCGTGTGCCAAAAGCCAAAACCATTTTTTACAAAGGTCTTAAACAATATGAAAAAGATCTTCTTGATGAGCTGATCTGACACAAAAAGTATCTTCTGGCTTCGGATTATTTTCTGATATTTCATACAATTATTTTGATTACAGTGGACTTGGCTTGTCATGACTATGGCTTGAACACCACCATGTTGTTAAAAATGCTAGGGATTGCTGTGCTCTATCGTGTGAGTTTGTTTGTTTGTGTACCCAAGGTGGTCTTGGTAAGGGAAAAACTTGTCCACTTTACTGAGGTTGAGGTGGTATTGGTGTGTCCAAGGCTATTCTCGGTTGGAAAAGAAGGAAAGAAAAGTAGGAAAAGAAAGAAAAGAAAATGCAAACCCTTTTTGGCCAAGTGGCCTTCACCAGGGCCATGTGAGGTCAGTGGCAGAAAGTCTGCCTTCAGTCAAAATGTCCTGTCCATTAAAGGTGGTCAATATTGGAACGAGCTGTCACATTAAGGGAGATCCCCATTCCCCACTTTCTCATCTTTTAAAGGTCATATTGAAACAGTGGTTGAAGAGTAACCAGTCACATGTCGTTCCACAATAGAGTAGGTCTACCCTAGAATTAGTTTGAAACCTTTTCTATTCTACTTTTCTTATTTATTTTCTTCTGTTTTCAAAATGTATTTTGTATTTGCATACTTATTGTGCCTTGTTGTTGATGTTTGATGTTGGGGACTACGGACGAAAATTTGCATCTTGCTAAATCCGGTATTTACATTGCTTCGTGTAATGTTCATTAATATGCATTGTCCCGTCTAAATAAAAAATGAAATTAAATGTTGTTAACCCCATGAAACAATGTGATAGACACTAGGTTGCACAGCAGAGAGCTGCAATGATGAATGCTTGTTAATGTCTAGATATTACCATCAACAGAGAGAGAAAGCTCCATATTGCTCAAATGTGATTCATTTCACAGTTACGGAGGCTAGTTTTTAATGTTTATGCCCTGTGGTGGAGTTCTGCAGTTGTCATTATAATTATGTGCCCTTTTACTTTTTTTAAAGTGATGGAACTTTAAGAGATTAATTTTTATTTTTGTATTCTTCTAATTTTCATGTCTTCCATTTCCTCCTCGTGGAGGTTTTGGGCTTTCTTCAGCATTTTAAGCTTAAAAAATAAAAGATATTTCAATAACGACACTCAGTAGAATTAAAACACAACCGCGAGGACGCTAAATGTTTGAGAAGCCATTATGCTTCAATGAATGAAATCAGTGAGTTACTGCACACCAAGAAGGTTCTAGAGAATGAAAACCGACGCAACACGTTTCTCATGATCCGATATAATGTGTTTTTTAAATAATAATTGTAATCTTTAACCTCATACTGTACATCCAATCACTGTGATCAATACACCATAAGAACGGTGTTATAAAATACAGTACATTACAACGTATGCACACATGTACATCCCTGGTCTTGTAAGATAATATACATGTACTGTAATTCTGAATGGATTTCTGTCATTCCATTTTTTCCTGTAATCTGTGTGATTGCTAATAGCTTGTGTCAATGATGTTTTTGTCAGCACAGCAATCAGTCAAAATGATACAATAATACCATTTTAAATGGAAAGGTCATATTATCTTCTACTTTTATTAGCAAAAACATTTAAAAACTGTTAAAATTATTTGTTATAGGAATGCTTTGGAGGGAATATTATATCATTTATGCTATGTTGGCCTATGACTTGTTTATGAATACACCACCCCTCAATAACTCATGAGGGTTTTTGGTGCTTTGTATGACAAATGTTATAAATAAAGGTCTTTTCCTATTAAAGTGTTTTTGTCACGACTATTCCTTCGGAACAGAAACCCACTGGTCATTACTGTATAGAGCAGGGGTCTTCAACAGGGGGGGTCCGCGGAGGTACTGCAGGGGGTCCGCAAAATTATTGTTTAAAAAAAAAAAAAAAAAAAAAAAAATATATATATATATATATATATATATATATATATATATATATATATATTTCTAAAACGGCTAGTTCCATTCCTTGATTCTGATTGGCTGGGTGCCATGGTATACCTGAGACTGTAACCCATACCTTGAATCAGTTTATATCAAAGCCAGGTGCGTTATTTCTTTCCACTGTGCCGTGAGGCTGAACTAGAGAAGCGAGCGTTTGATTTCCTCTCAAATCCTGCCGTGCGGGTGCTTCTAAGCACCGCCCGCATGCATAGGACAGTGACTGAATGGCTCCGGGCGGGGCTTGTAAAGGCAACAAGCGCCCTCTATTCTCCAGGCACCACTCGGCTGTTTAGCTTAGGTTGCTATGCTAGCGTTTTTTATGTGATACATAGCAGCTAAATCTGGATGAAAATAAACATGTTTATGGATCGAATATGGTTCTTAACATGAGACTGATCTAACACAAGTGTTGTTTCCCTATTTGTTTTTTGCAAAAAGAATGACGTGACTTTGTAAACATACACTGGCTTCCGTAAGTCCCGTTCCTGCTGGTAAACGCAAGGATATGTCTCTTCCTGGTGGCGGAGAAGTGTACTTTTTTCTTTAAATAATGCAATGCTATGATATTCATGTTGCAATATTGTGATCGGAAACACTCGGCTGCGCCTCGTGTTTACCAACGCCTCTCAGCCGGTGTATACTGCCCCGGTAACCACTCGCCTCTTGTGGCTTATTGCTTTAATATATCATGATTCTATCCATTTTGAATAGCTTGAATACATGATTACTATGCAATTGACAGATTGTTGATATTATTGACATTGGTTCTCAGTTAATAAGTAGTTTAGAAATGGTAGTGGTACGGCCCACCCTGCTCGCTGTAACTTGTACATTTTTAAAATAAAAAATGTCGTACTGTAGCGCCGACCCCTACGAGGTGGTAGGGGGTCCCTGCTCCATCTCCCCATCAGTTTGGGGGTCCCCGGCCTGAAAACGTTGAAGACCCCTGGTATAGAGAACACACTGTTTAATATTATTACTGTGGGCTTTCTGTGTATAGTCTTGTGTTCTCCAAACGGTGGCTTATTTGTGACCCAACACCTAAGTCATCATGGGACCCATGTTGTGAGAAAGACTTTTAAAAAAGCAAATTGTTATTATTATTATTATAATAATAACTATTTGTGTTATAACAGTCATTGGGGTGGGCAGGATGGATTCATCCCACTTTCCACTCAGTGATTACGAAGAGGAAGATGGATGATGCAGAATTGTTTTTGTAACCTCTCAGCTCATCAAAGTCAGATATGATATATTTGTTTTAAATTGACACATTAAAATGGAGTACTTCGTCCAAGCTCTGTTCCTGCAGTTTCCACATTAATTGCCAAGAAAGCCTTTATGTTTAAAGATCCCTGAGTCGAACAAATGACCTGTAAAAATATGCCATACTTGTCATCTTTTCAAGGAGTAGTTCATGCCCAAATTACTTTTTTTCTATAGATTACTCACCCAATGGAGACTTGAGTTCAAGATATATATATATTTTTATTGCATTGCATTTGGGTCTCCATCCGGAATCAATGGGGGTACATTTATTATAATGAAATTATTGTCTTAAGGCGGCCCTACACTAACCGATAATCGGGCTATTTAATTACCTTCCCGACAATCGGGCTGCCTCCGACTGAAACGGGCCAGACTAGCGGGCATGAATGTCGTCTAGCGTGAGGTCTCACAGATCCACTCGGAGCCCAGCCGAGTGGCTCGGAGGACGATCGGGGGTAGCCCGACTCTTTTCAAAAATGTTTGATATTTTCCTGGATCAGTACTGGTCTGGAAGACTGGAACAGCAGCAGGGGACTGAGAGAAAATAGGTACAGCAGCCGCTGATAGACGCAAGTCTCTGAGCATACATCTGACTGAGTGACAGATCCATCTCTTTTTTTCTCTTCACCTCTCCCTCTGCCTCTCACTCACTCACACACACACACACACACACACACACACACACACACACACACGTGCGCGCGCGCGCGCACGCACAGTCACACACACACACAGACACACTTTTCATAGCGTCCGTCCGTCCATTTTAGGTTGTATCATGAATGACTGGGATTTAAATTAAAACTCAACGGTAACGCGATCCAAAAAACAAACAGAAGAAATAACGCTACCAGCCACTGTCTGCAGTCAGTCACAGGCTGTGACCACCGACCAGCAGTCCAGCACATCACATCAAAGAAGTACACGCCTATCCTGATTTACGGGGGCTCTCCCCTGATCTATAAGCCTACGACCTGGCACGGAAGGGACACAGTTTGGTCTTGGAGATCTATATGTTCTGTGTGCGCTACACCGTCATACGACTAATCATAAATCAGGCACTGTGAGAAGCGAGCGTCCTGTAGCGTGCGGAGCGCCCGGCTGTTCAAAACGGTGTGTGAGCCCGTTTAGATTATCTGGTCAGATAATCTGAAAAAATGATCCTGTAGTGTTTAATTCTGATTCAGTCGGGCCCGATTATCGTGTAATGTATGGCTGGCTTTAGGAATATAAGTAATTTTTGGGGGGAAATACTCCTTTAATCTGTTCAAAAACTTGTGCTATATGAAATTACATAATGATGTTTATAATTGTTGCACCATTATGCATTATTTTGCGCATTAACTATTCAGTTAATTTGATCACTTTGTCAAAATATCTATTCATATTCTCTCTGAACGAGGAAAATCTTTTTTTCTTTTTTTTCTTTTTTTTAAAGATTCGATTACATCAATGCATTTTGAGACTTGATTTAGGATTCTGGAATCTGTTTGTTGCAAAGTCACTGGTATCAAAATAATTTACCAAATGCCATAACTTAAATCTGACGTTATGGTGGTAGAGATTAGAGTATCACATGAATATTATTTTATAGCTTTGCGTCAAGAGTTGGGGATTAGGGGAACGATTAGCATTCACAATCACAATAATTGTAATATTACATCCCTTATGCCAAAATATATTGTAGGCTACTATAAAATACCTATAGAAATATATGCAATTTGTGTCAAAGATAAATTGCCGTCTAATATCACGGTAAAAACGATTCAAAGAGAATGCATTTGAATACAAACACGCATTGGACAATATTTAGGTGATGCTCATCTCCTATGCTCATTATGAGGGAGCACATGGTTTGGAGTTTCTGGTCAGCATTGCCCTTCGAGATGGCTTCTAGGCTCTTGTCTACGTCCTCATCCAGCTTGTTCCACTCCTTGCTGTTGGCTACAGGCCACTTTTCCCGACGATGTTCAGATTTCCTGCTTGGAGGGGGGACTTGTTTTGCTTGGAGGTTCCGGATACTGTGGGGGGACTCCGGACCCGGCTCCTCCTCCGTCTGACCAGGTTCTGCAGTCGGCACAACAAGGACTGTTGCGTCAGCTGTCGTTCCTGAGCGTCGCTTCACTTGTTCCTTCTCAAGGCAGGCCATCTTAGTCTGGTGGATCTTCAGACCTGTCGGGTTTTTGCAGACCTTGCCACATATACAGACTGCACTCGTAATCCGTTTTTTTCCATTTACTTGGGTCGTTACCAGTAAATCTGTCCAATTGGGATGCTCATCCCCCAGCCCTCTCGGGCATCCCTGGGGGTATTTTTCTGTAGGGTTCTTCGTAGCAATGTTTGGGGTCGGGGGGCTAACCCTTCCTATCCCGGTTGCCGTCTCTCCGGGCTGTACGCTGTCTCTTCAGCCGTCATCACTCTTTTCATGGCCGTTATCCAGACTTTCCTGGAGGTCACCGGCTGAGCCAGATCTGATAGAGATGTGACCTTACGGTGATACTTGGACACGTCATCAGTGAAGAACCCGGGAACACAGACCCATTTTGTTATTATTTGAATTAAATAAAATTACCTTACCTTCAATACTGGTCCTCACTAATGATCATTATACAACACTATTTCCGTCTACTCACTCACTGTGTGAGTAGCCTACCACTAATTGCCAGCGGAAATGGGAATGTTTGGTCATTTGCAGATTTCTTTTCTCGTATCAATGCAAGAACAATAGCTTCTATTTCAGCATGCCATTTCCAGGAGGAGATTCACTGCCAAGCCTATTTAACCAAACTACTAACAATTGCCAGCAACAAAAAAAAATCATTTGGCCATTGCAATCCATAGTTATCGGCCATTGAAAACTCCACTGTTTAGCTGAGACACATAGCGAGACACGGAAGGGGGAGACGTGGACAATTATTCTGTGAAAAAGATAAACAGGAAGCGGATGGAGCTTTGTTTTTCCGATGACGTAATTTCACTGGTGATCCTAAGAGCCACGCTTTAATGTAGTGGTTCTCAAACGTTTTCAAGGACCCCCAGTTTTGGTATGCATTAGGCCACGGGCTCCCATAACTCATCTGGTCCACAGATCGTCAGCCACCTATCCATCACAGTATGTCAAAATCTTTACCATATTTTTGGTAAATAATTGAAGTGTGAATGTATTTATCAGGGGTCCTCAAATACAAATCTTGAAGGTCCACACATATTCTTTTGAAACAGGTCCGGGTCCAAAAAAAAAAAAAAAAAAACGCTGCTGCCGATGATGTTGATCACTCAGTGTGGTGGAGCGGATAGTGACGTTGAAAAATCATCATAATAATAAACATTATAGGCTATTGTCGGCTATTTTCCACAGTAACGAGTGTAGCCTACTAAAGCGTCATTAAACTCTCAGTAGCCCAACTGTTACAGATGCGACCGGCCAGGGGTGTGTTCCAGAGTATCGAAACAAGGTATCGTTCGTTTTTTACATGAACCGATACCCGATAGTATCAACGTCATGCAATCGATACCATTAAAAGTATCGCAGACGATACCCATCCCTACTGAATATTGCAGTTTTATGCAAATTATTCTTCTGCCTCTAAAACATACATGCAAAGTGAGCACTACAGATCACTTCCAACCCAGAGTCAAAACCAACAAAGGGTCAAACTCGTTTTTCTGCTATACCACCAAAATGTGGAAAGCCTTACCGAAGGCCATAAAGGAGTGTGGATCACTAGCATCCTTTAAAATTGCCCTGAAAAACCACTTACAGGCAGCAGCCATTCGCAACTGGTAAAAAAACTAACCTAGCCCAACCCTACCCTCCCCTGCCCCTTCTTTGTATATACTTACTGTTTGTTTAGACTTACTGTTTTCTTCTTTTGTTCTCTCTCTTTTCTTTTTTTTTTCTTTACATATCTACTGCATAGTACTGTGTTCTATTCGTCTGTCATTCAATGTTATATGAGATACTTAAATGGTTTCCTGTGGAAATAAGCTTAGTCTTTTCATGGATCTCCTTTTAGTAGACCTTGTACCAGTGAACTGTACCGTCATGAAACTGTACCTTTTCCTATGCAAACTTCTAATAAAGTCTTCAATCAATCAATCAAAAACGCGCTCTCAGGACTTCTTGATCCTTGAGACTCCACATGTCTCCACTGAATTTGGGAAAACAGCGTTCAAATGTTGTGCCTCAGATACCTGGAATACATTACAGGCTTCACTCAAGTATAATTAATTCTCTTGTTCCCCGAGGACGTTTTAAATCGGACATATCAACTTTGGCAAATCAAAACTGTACCTGTTTTAATTGATGTTGATAATTCATGTAGTAGATTTTTCTTTTGATCATTTGTGTTAATTCATTTACATATTATTTATTCTCATTTCCTTTGCATATTGTTGTTGTGTTTTGTATAACTATGTTTTGTAAATTTGTAAAGTTTGTTTGACACAGTAATTGTCTTGTTTTTTTTATTTTATCCACAAGTTTCCAACGTCCCATCGTGCATTGCGTAGAAGCTGTGCGGCAGTTCCGGGGTCACAACGGTTGCATCTGCGACGCGATGTGAGCTTGTATGTCAGCTGTTCTCCGGATGTGTCCCACACATAATGCTACAGTAAATTCTCGCGGAAACAGGTGGATAGAGGTATTAAAAATGTCTTTAAGTCACATTTACGCCCACAGTTTGACAACCACTGTTAGTAGTACACCACACTTTTCTTACCTTGGATTATGCCATAAGCCATAAACCAAGTTATAAGCCTTATGGCTTCATCTTTGGTGCTTACACAGCCATCTACAGTACCTAGTCTTTCTGGATGTTGTTTAGAGTCAACTTGAGCGCAGTAAGCCTATAGTAGCTACAACTCTGAGGTGGATGAAAAAAGTTGGTTGGTTGTAAAGCCCTTGAAAGCTCCCTCTTTTTCATCTCATTTATTTTCTAGCATCCAAAATTACGTACAAGTCCTGGCAAGGAAATTCACTCCAACATTAGTAATTGTGAACTGCAAAATTGTGGTCATTACACATTTTTTTTTTTTCTGTGGTTATCCATCAGATCAGTGGCATTATACATGTACCATAATGGCGGGGCCCTATAGGCAGGGGCGTCACAAGGGGGGAGTGGGACTGAGTTACTCGGGCCCAAGGTGGAGGGGCCTTAATAATGTTATACTTTAGCTACTGAAAAATAGCCGATCTACAAGCTCACAGCGCGGCGTGAAAGTCGTGAAAATGTGTGCAAATCTTTGAACATATGTATTTTTTTAAGCGAACATCTGTATATTAAATGTTGCTTCTGGGGGGTCCCTAAATGTTTTGAGATGGGGGGGTCCCTGGCCAAATACATTTGATGGTCCTTCACATGAAAAAGTGTGAGCACCACTGACATAGAAACATAGGTTTTTCAAAAAAACCTTAGAAGGATTTGAAATATTTTTCAAAAATAGCAGATCTATAATCTCGCGCTGTGAGCTTGTATATCTGCTATTTTTCAATAGTTAAAGCACAAAACAATGCGTAAAAATACGTTCCCAATCTAAATGGGTTAACCCCCCAATGAAGAACATTCAATTTGGTGCGACACCCCGGCCCTACACCCCCACCACCCAGGAATTCTCCTGATAGTTCTGATGGCCATGCAGTCCACCCCTGGTAACATGTTAATGACTGAGAAATATACATTCATGTATGATATTTGACCAAAGCTGTGAACAGATGATGACATATATTGATGACCTGTATTGAGGTCCTTTAAGATCAGGTTCTTTGTTTGGGGCTGATTGATTTGTACGAGATGTTAGATATAATCTAAGCAGTTGTTCACCTTTCGCTTTCATGTTATAATAAAGGACTGACATGGAACTGCACTTTAGAATTCTAGTTATCATTTATTGTACAGAAATATCAGATTTTTGCATTACAATTGTTTTCAGTTAAAAAGCAGATGTACAAGATGTACTTAAATGGAAGAAATAACTATAATAATTTGTATTACACACATTTAGTTACATGTAAGAAACACGCATTTATATTACAGACATTTTGCCATGCTGGTTTTAAAAACAACTCAAACTATGTTACTACTGTTGAGAGTCTTCAACAAAAATTAAACAAAAGCAAGAAGTCAGTAATGTTTGTAGTTAATCAAATATCTACATCACATTATGTGTATTGATAATTGATCATTTGAATCCATTATTCATGATCAGCAGGAGTCTGGACTCCTCATGCAGATGGAAGGCCAGCCATGGCCACAGTTATTATTGGACCAGCCCGCTAAAACACAAAAGAATACATCATAAGCCATGTAAACTAGTGCAGAACACCAACACACTTTACCAATCCTCTGAATGTCAATGTGTGCAGTAAGTAGGCTAGAACAGCACAATGCATACAGACAGCTCTCCCACAACAGCCTACAGTGGAACTGTGTGTGTCTTACCCCGGGTGTTGAGGTGCATGCACTGGTATGAGCTGACACTGTTCTGAGAACTCCAGTTGCTGTAGTCAAAACGGCTCTGGTCCACCCACCTCCAGCCCTGCACACAGGTACAGCGTAAAGTCAATAATGTTACGTCACTTTGGTGGACGTAATTCTACTTGATAACATAGAAGTAGAATGTTATAAAGGTGAAGTCTAAGAAGCTTAATAGAGCCTGACCTGGAAGTAGAGACCTCCTATCCAGGCCAATGAATTGGATCCAGATCTCATAGTGAGTTCCTGGAGGAAGCTGTAGTCCCACACATTGTGGACAGATGGCAGAGAAGCACCCAGACTGGCACAGTGGGCCTGAGAGAGAGAGAGAGAGAGAGAGAGAGAGAGAGAGAGAGAGAGAGAGAGAGATGATGCAAAGCCATTCAAGTATTTGATTATAATGTTTTAACAGATCATTTTCATAAAGTTCATCAAGTATATCCATTACTCTATCAGTTACTTGGTGAAACCGATCAGGCAGACAACCATATTAGATCATATGTGATGCCTCAGATTACATGTACTAACAATGCTTTTACTTAGCCTATTACTTTGACTAACCATTTTCTAACATTTCACTTTTTACAATAAATGTTAGAAGGTTTTACCGCTGCACTGGTCCAGGTTCTGCCAGCGCTCACATACATGTAGCAGCTGCCCCTGTGTTTGGTCCAACCAGAGGGACACACGGCGAAACGACCTGGACACACATTAAGACATTGTTATGATTCAATAAGTACATGTGTAAATGATAGACAGACATACATACAGACAGACAGACAGACAGACAGACAGACAGACAGACAGACAGACAGACAGACAGACAGACAGCGACAGACACACAGACCTTCAGGTCCTGTTTCCTGTTGCTCTTCAATAACATCAGTCTGGTCCTCTGAAAGAGAAGATTTATTACTTTAATATTTCATCACATGTGCTTATTAACATAACTATGAATGGAAACCTTTTTATTTTCCCTTCGTCTTTTTACCTTGAGGAAGAGCAAGTTCAAGTTCGACTTCATGTTCAGCTTCCACTGAGAGAGAGAGAGAGAGAGAGAGAGAGAGAGAGAGAGAGAGAGAGAGAGAGAGAGAGAGAGAACCACTCTGTGCTCAGTATGCTGTGTTAATTCCCATACAACAAATATATTTTATCATATAATATTTCATTATCACAGTGAAATGTTAGTAAAACTTACCAGAGTCATAAGGCTGAATGATTTCTTCAGTAGCCTCCAATGTTTCAACTAAAGTAAAAAGAAACAGTTTTGTTTTTATTATAATTCTTAATTTAGAACTGACTGTCACATCATCATATGGTGTCTAAACCAAGCTGTAAGTGAATATTTGAGACATAGGAGCATGCAGACAGGATTTCAATGTGTTACAATGGAAGTGTCTTACTTGCTGCAGATCTCACACAGAGAGCAACACAGAGGAGAACACCGAGGATGAGGAGAGACTTCATGGTGAAGATGATGATGATGATGATAATATGGATGGATACTTTTCTGATCAAAGAGAAAGGACAAAACAGTCAGAGTTATGTTTTTCTTAAAGTCAGCTCTAACATCTGAAGACAAAACAATCTTGTTACAACAGTTATTATGAATGAAATATTATAAGCAATGCAAGGAGAGAGAGAGAGAGAGAGAGAGAGAGAGAGAGAGAGAGAGAGAGAGAGAGAGAGAGAGAGAGAGAGAGAGAGAGAGCAGCAGTGTAGGTCTTACCTAATCTACCTATCAGGTAGATTTGTGTTGTGATGAGAGGTGAAGCTGTTCTCTTTATATACACATCTGAACCCCAACCTGCACGTGAATAAAATGGACCATGACCATTTACTGCTGTTATTGATGTCTGTGATTTATTTATTGCTTCCTGGTCAGACAAATCCAAGGTCAGATTGCATCAGGAAATTCAGGATATAATGGACCTGACCCGAGTCAGATTCTTATCTTTCAATCAAATTATAATGTTCACTAGAGAACACAAATATTAGAGAGAAATATAATACAAAACAACAAAACAACAAAAATCTTAAAAAGTGCTCGCTCATAATGTTGATGTTCTCACTCATGAAAATCAATTGATCAGCCAGTATTGCAACCCTATATTCACATACAGGACATTTTTCAAACTACTTCAGCATTCTGAAACTTGGGTCAATTGGGTATGGCAGGGGTATGCAGCTGCCATACCATAGGTCCAGGGGGGAAAATAAGTTACTTTTAAATATAAATCCATGAAGGTCTCTTTGTCTATCTGTGCTGGTTATTATGTTGTTAATTACAGTAAAATAACTACAAATGCAAAATGTAACAAAATGGTCACTTTAACAAGGTATTATAATTATTCTCCACATCTTTATAAGATGGTATATTCCCAGGTTCCGCAGGTCAGTTGCACAGGTGCAATGCATTATTGTTAATTGTGGCACGTTTTCTAACATGCCAAGTTTAGCTGCACTTGAACAACCATTCCAGGCTGCCATATCCAGCCCAAGAAACCTTAGAAACCTGTGTAAAAAACTGACAAAAAAAAATATTTTTTTCAGACATTGTGAAAATAGCCGATCTACATGCTCACAACACCTCGCAGCGCGAGGCGTTGTGAGCATGTAGATCTGCTATTTTCACAAGAGAACCGTGTTATACAAAATGTAATATCTCTTTTCCATGAGGACTCCCATCTTTGCCATAACCTAGCTTTTGCTGAACTGACGCCACTGGTCTCAAATGAGCCACAAATGAACTTGCCATTTGCCATTTGTTTTCTTTATTTGCTACATTTTCACTATACAGTAGCTGTATAAACTGGCATCAAATTACATGTGTAATCACTGCACCTGTACCTATCCCATAACCCAGGAGGATCGTTGGGGCACCACAGACGATCTGTTGTCTTTGCCTTGCTGAGTTTTCAAGTGAGTCCATTCTCCCATGTTGTCTTCCCATCTTTTCCTTTGTCTCCCTCGTCTCACCTTGTACGGTGCCTTGCAGGATGGTCTTTGCAAGGCCTCTGGTGATGTGTCCGCCGAATGCCAGGACAGGAAGGCCATTAAAAAATAATTTAGGATTAAGGATTATTTAAATTTTAATATATAGACTATCTGCAGTGAAATAAATATGGTTCACAAACAATCATTCAATCGATCAATAATCAATATCTGGTTTTGTGTATGCTCATGGCCATTGATTGATTGACTTTATTAGAAGTTTGCATAGGAAAAGGTACAGTTTCATGATGGTATAGTTCACTGGTACAAGGTCAACTAAAAGGAGATCCTAGAAAAGCACTTGGCTTATTTACACAGGAAACCATTGAAGTATCTCATATAACATTGAATGACAGACGGATAGAACACAGTACTATGCAGTAGATATTGTCAGAAAAAAAAGAAGATATAAAAAGATATTTACAATAGAAGGGTCAGGGGGAGGCTAAGGCTGGGCTAGGTTTGTTATTGCCAGTTGCGAACGGCTGCCGCCTGTAAGTGGTTTTTCAGGGTGATTTTAAAGGATGTTAGGGATTTACACTCCTTTAAGGGACGTAACGTTAATAGTGGGAGGGGCCCACTAGGAGAATTTTAGGGGAGGGTGATGCTATTTTGATTTTAGTGGCAGGGAGGGTGATGCTATTTTAATTTTAGTGTCGGGGAGGGTCATGCGATTTTGAATTAAAAATAGTCCTGTTTTTTATAGGTTGTATGTATTTTACTACAGCGTTCCTTTCAATAATACTATTATTTAATTAAGGAACGCTGTAGTAAAATACAATAGTCAATGATACCCCCCTCTGCTTTCTCTTCAATGGTACAGCCGATCTATCTGACGCTTCACAGAAGTGCGGCTCTTCAGTAGTCAGTGCAGTGCTTGAATGAGTGGAGCAGAGACACTCTCTGGCCTCTACAGAAGACAAGAGTTTGTGCACGACCAGATTTCATGATTATTTAATCAGATCGTATGAGCATTTACACTGCACGATCCTCAGTCTTGAAGATTATTGGGTTGTGTTGTGTGTCCCACTGTGCGAGAGCTGAGAGACCTGCGAGAGACCCATTCACACTACAATATTGTGCACACATAGACATCAAAGGTGTGCCTTCTGGGTAACTTAATTTCCCCCTTGGTATAATAAAGGTATCTATCTATCTATCTATCAAAGGGGACTTGAGCCCTTAAAAGCCGCGGTGAGGGCGGATTTGGATCAATCAAATATAATTATTAATTAATTTCGGATAACCGCAGATTAAATAATGCAGGAAATAAATTATGACATAATATATCTAACAGTAAAAAAGCTAAATCTCTGAATGCTTGTGTGTGTGTGTGTGTGTGAGTGTGTGTTATTTTGTGTAATTTGTTAATTTTTCATGGCACCAGTGCTCCAACGATACAGCTGCGACCACTTAAAGGCATCAGCATCACGGCATGCCTTGTTGCGCTAAACTTACCTCTAAAGTTGAATCTCTTTCATATATCCTTCACCACCTCACGCAAATTGCAAAGTATAGGCTACTGTAGGTAAGTTAAACTTCCCACTAGAAAGCTGTGTGTGTGTTTGTTTGTTCCTCTCTCTGTGTCACTCTTGTCTCGCACGCTCGCGCTCTCTCAGTGAAGTGTGTGCCTGTCTGCAGGGACGTGCAGAGAAATTTTAGAGAGGCAGGGGCTGATATTTCTAAAAGGGCCTTTTGGTGGACAATTCTCTTAAATGCAGCCTTCAGTTATGGTATGGAAAGGGCCCGGGGACATTTGCATTTTTTACCATTGTAAAAAAATGCATTCATGGGCATTTTTTACAGACTGATCTGGCAGGGGCTCAAGCCCCCTTTGATGTCAATGTGTGTACGTGCCTGCCTGCCTGCCTGCCTGTCTGTCTGACTGCATAGCTGAAAAAAGACGAATAGAGATTCTGTGGGCTAAATCAATGAATGCATTTCTGAGAATACCAGAAAACAATAATAATTTGACATTATGTTAGTTGTGGATGAGGATGGATGCGGATATATAAATTGGATAATATAATTAATGCGGTTGGATAATGGGCGGATAATTAGCCTATCCGCGCATCTCTACTCTCTAACATTTTAATCTTTCTTGGTGTCAAAAAGCAATTAAATTGATCATTTTCTTCATTAAGGAGTACAGTATGTGGATTATCAAAGCTCATACTATCATAGTGGTATGTACATATAGCCTAATGAAGGTGGGGAAATAGACAATATAGCCTATTCGTCAATCGCAGTTATTTTGTATGATGATTAGTCGTCTCCAGAAATTCCTAACCGCGACAGCCCTATTATAAGTTAAAGTTTTAGAATTTACTGTGGTAAATGTCATGTTTTTAGGGGAGGGTCAATCATTTTTTGTTTAAAGCCTGGGGAGGGTCATTGATTTTCCCCCAAACTGAGAGGGAGGGTCATGGCATTTTATATCAGGGCTTATATATTTGCTCCTATAACTACCTTCAATAAAAAACGAAAGCTCCCTAAGGCCTTCGGTAAGGCGTTCCACATTTTGGTGGTATAGCAAGAGAACGAGTTTGACCCTTTGACTGACTTGACTCTGGGTTGAACGTGATCTATGGCGCTGCCTCTGGTGTTGTAATTGTGGACATCCTTAACGCTTTTTATAAAGTATTTTGTCACTTACATGGGTATCTTAGTGGTGTAGTGTATCTTGTACACCAGGCAACGATGGCCATGGCCGTTGTGGCCTCCCTAAAAATTCCTGCCCTGATTGCTGAGTTCAAACCAACAAGCAGTGATGTGAACGTATCTCATGTCTCCTTGTTCTGCTGCTTTCCCTCTCAAACTAGAGGCCTAATTCAGACACATGATGAGCAGCTCACTGCTTGGTTGGATGCTGAACCAGTGAGGAACCAGCACGTGATGACAGGTCTGAGGTCTGGTTTGTATTTTGTTTTATATAGCCTACTGTATATCTTCAGAATCTGAACTTGTCGATCTGATATTTTCTGTAAAAGCTTTCCCCACAATACGGATGCTGGGGTTTAAGTGGCTAAGAGCATAAGATGAGTTTCAATTGCATTGTGTTCAGTGGAATGACATTCCTCTGTAGTTGTTCCAAAGATTTTTTTTATATCAAAGGTGTATTTCAAAGGTTCCGAGCAAACTACCTGACGATTTTGTAATTATGTTTTTATCCAGTTTTATCCAATGTCAACTTTCTCTTAATTGTATTGACCAGCACTGTCCTTGGTGTATTACATTACATGAATCAGAAATGCCATATAAAATACCAAAGTTCAACTCCTTATCAACACTCTTCTGGTAAATCATAAGGAAATACTGATCTATTTTTTTTAATCACATCTTGTTATCATGATTGTCTGGAAATGATACAAGTTGCAATAATAACTAGGTCACCAATCGGGGAGTGTTGTGTATACTTGTGTACTCAATGCCAGTCCCAAATAAAACCTGAATAAATACATGTGGATACTACCCAGTGGACAATTCACTATAATTTACATTTACACAGCAGGTATTATTCATGTACCTACAACATTACATTAGTCATCACACAACAAATGACACTGATCATCCTCTGTATCGCTACTTCGACCTCTTACCATCGGGGTGTCGATACAGAACCTTGACGTGGCACAAGGTACAGTTTAGCAGGAGTTTTGTCCCCTCAGCCATCCCTGCACTAAACAACCAGCTAAGCAAGTGCCCCCTCGCTAGGATGGTTTTTCTGTGAATATAGTGGGGACCTGATGATCTGTCTTGTGATGTTTTGTGTTGTTGTTTTTTTGTGTGTGTGTTGAACAGACTTGTGAAGACAAATTTCCCTTCGGCGACAATAAAGATTATTATTATTACCACACTCACCAACATACCAGACTTTCACTTTTCAGCAACAGTCACATTTTCTATCTAGATTAATAGAGTATGAAAAATAAGATAAGATAAAAACAAGCAACGAACACTGTTCAACAAAATGACAATAAACCCAAATAAGGAATAAAGTCTATGAAAAAGTAGTTTGCATTATATTTCCAGTCAAAAAGGACTGATCCAAGAAAAAGAAAAAAATACTGTAAAAATAACAGTATGAATAATACAAGATAGATATTAACATAATTCACAATCAATCATTCAATTGATCAACAATCAATCTCTGGTTTTATGTATGCTCATGGACATGACAATCACTGATGTTTTATGTGCTTTGCAAATAAGTGCACTGCATTTTAGAAGAAAAATTCCCATCTGTTTTGGTGTCATCTATGAATATGTTATCAGACTGGATAAGACATTGGCCCCTTTTCCACTGACATGGCCCAACACCACACCACTCCACACCGCCCACTTGTGACAGGTTTTCCACTACAAGGACCTGGGTAGAGTGGTGTGAAAGCGGTACTAAACGTGGTACTAAAGAGTATCGAATCTAGAGTAGGTCTGAGCTAACCCAAACAGGGCCAAACACTTCATAATGACTGATTAGTTGTAATACATGATAATAGATTCTATTGTGTCATAACCACTATTGTAATCTATTATAATTATCATACTATTAGTAATATATTAACTCATTCCCCGTCTCCCCCGATAGTCCCGAGAAAATCCCAATGTCGTTCCCCGCCAGGCCCGATAGTCCAGAGAATTAGCTTTTATATAATGTAATGTTAATTAACCCCCTCCCCCTGCCCATGACAAAGTTTGAGCCTTCTGTCATAAAGGGAACCAAAAATATCACACATCAAAGTAAGTGTGTTTGAAAAAAAGACTGTAATAATGTATAAATTGCAATACAAATGTATAAATCTCCCCATAACGCACAGTGAACTGGCAAAGTGACGCATTGGAGCACACAAGGCTGGCAGCCAGAAAAAAAAGAGAAGAAAAAAAGTGTTAGAACAGCTGTGTTTGTGTGTGTGTGTGTGTGTGTGTGTGTGTGTGTGTGTGTGTGTGTGTGTGTGTGTGTGTGTGTGTGTCCACGGACCACTGTATGTCTGTTTCAGTGGTTCCCCAGATCAGCATATATAGGCTACGTTCAGTCCCATAAGTGCTATCAGAGATCTGCCTCTCTCTCTCTCTCTCAAGACACAAAATAACACAATTATCGCCAATTCACCATATAAATGCTTCTGAAACATACCTGAGAATGCTGATGGTTGATTAGAATCGACACCATGGTTTATAATCCATATATCCAGGCTATAATATATTGTTTTGTAATGGTATAGTCCACAAGCAGGCCATGGGCGCCAGGCGGTCCTTTGCAAAGGGGGGGTCCCTGGTCGCCTTTCTAACGGAACCAATAGGGGGGCCGCGGGCCCAACACTTCGCAGACCTCCGCAGAGCAGTGGGAACACGATAATCAACTGTTACACAACGTTGTAAAATCAATCAATAGCCCGATTCATTTGTTACATAAGTTCACACGACACGATCCAGTTGTCAGAGACAAGTGAAGTGGTCCCTGGCAATGCGATCTCACGAAGGGGGTCCGTCCTCTCACTACCCTGGTCTCCAGCCAACACTTCTCGGGGAACCAGGCGGCGGTCCGTGGACCACCCATAGAGAATATATGGGACCACCGCTCCCCCCAAAAAAAAAGTGATCAACTACTGTCGATGCCTCGTTAGCAAAGACGCATCAGAGGCTGTTTAGCAGGGCGTGCAGAGGATGTTTTAGGGGCAGGGGGAGACATTTTTCTAACATGTCCTAGAATGTGAAAATAGCAGATCTACAAGCTCTACAAGCTCTCAATGTGTCACAGAGCGATGTGTTGAGCTTGTAGAGCTTGTAGAGCTTGTAGATCTGCTATTTTCACATTCTAGGACATGTTAGAAAAAAGACTCATGCCCCCTTTGATGTCTATTTGTGTGTGTGCACCTGTACAGAGCAAAATCCAGCAGCAGACACACAGAGACAGAGAGAAAGCGCCCCCAAGTGGGGGCTCACATAAATACTCACAGAAATACTGCAATAAAGTATGTGAAATTGCTGAGTTTTTTGGTCAGACATAGCCAATAAAAATATTTTTCTCTGCATTTTTCTAAACAGAAAATTCTAAAAAAAAATCCTATTACATAATTACATTAGTACACTTATCTGATAATGCCTGAAGCCATAAAGACACATATCAAGTGAGTTATCCACTGGAAAAGAGATCATTCACAAAAAGGTCAACTCAAATTATTTTGAATTTCCACCTGGATTTTGAAAAAACAAGGGGTTTGAAATGGCTAAAACTCTAGATTGCTACATCCTACATACAAAAGAATATTTTTTGGAGAGACTAGAGGATGTCCTCTTTCATTTCAGGCACTGTATGACATTTTCGTGCAAACAGGGAATTTAGGAAAAATGTATATATATGAATAAAATGCTTAAACAAAATGGCAGGAGAGCCATACAGTCAATGTTAAAATGGCGGCCAATGTGTTAATACTTTAAAGGAGATATAGTCAACTTTTTCTTGAAAAACGGATGCTAAAATAAAAATAATGTTTCGAAAATATTTTATAAAAAAAATAAGCTTATTCAAAAATGACCACAAAAAGCGTAAAATAATGATAAAATAATCATTTTGGCCGTTGTCAGACCAACACTTTGTTTACATTCTAGTCTATAGACTAGGATGTAAACAAGTGTCGGCCCTACAATGAAAAGGTTGACAATAGCTCCTTTAATTATAGTGTATTATAATCACAGTAATAATCCATTATAGTGCATTATAATTTAGGATAGTTAATACAAATGTATATTGTATTATAATCACAGTTAAAAGGGTCAATTTGTTTCTTACCGATAGGGGTACTTTTGTGTAATGGAAAATGTAGATATTTCTATGTGGTGCGGTGTGGTGTGGTCTAGTGTCGTGTAGTGTGGCGCTAAAGCTGCAGTCGAAAAGGGGCTAGAGATGCACTCAACTATGAAGGAATCATGAGCTCTTATCTCTGAACCTTATCTTGTAACTGGCTCCATAAGACATAGATGCACTGTTATATTATGTTCTTTGATACAGGGATGTTGCTTGATCTAACTTAATTTTTCGTGCCTCTGCATTTGCTCTGCACAGAGTAGACCCTTCACTCATGCACATATTTGGATTTTAATTATCTGCAGACAAAGTAAACAGTTGACATGTGCCATTATTATGATTTAGGTGTTTTGCTGCTCACCACCTACAAGGCACTGCACAACCTGGCTCCCTCCTCTGTCTCTGCCCTCCTCGAGCCACATGTGATGTCCCATCCTGTTCCCTTAGGTCCAGACTCCTAAGACCAGACTCCTAAGACCAGACTCCTAAGATTAGACTTCTAAGACCAGACTCCGTACCTGGGGCGACAGGGCCTTCTCTGTGGCTTCCCCCTCCCTCTGGAATGCACTCCCCAAACATTTCAGAGACGCCCCGAAAACCCACCTGTTTGGAATAGCCTTTCCTAGTTGACTTTGATTTCAACTTGTTATTTTTTGTGTTTTACTGCTTTTAATTCTTTAACTTTTGCCTATCTGAGTTTTCCTATAAAGTTTTGTGTCCTTGACGTCTCAGGAAAGAAATATATAAATCCCAGATATTATTATTGTTGCGACCGAAGGTCGCATTTACCCTGGAAAACCGTGTCGCTTGAGTGACCTTCTGTAATCTTTCCGTACAGGAAGTGATGTCAGTGTGATGTCAGCGAGTTGTGACATCACTTCCTGTACGGGGCGGCTACACAAGACTAAGAAAGACAAAAAAAAAGAGAAGGATACACAAGACTAAGAAAGACAAAAAAAGAGAAGAATAAAAAAGAAAAAAAGGAGGAGGAGGATAAAGATACCAAAAGGAGAGAGAATGGAGAGTGGATGAGGTACAATGTGCAGACGGCAGTCTCAGAAAAGAAAATGTAACAAGGAGGTGGCAACGGGGCGGCCAGATAAAGTTATTAGGCCTGGATCCGACTTTAAGTCGACGCACAGGATTCCAGAAGTGTAGCGCTTATTCGCTCTTGTATCAAACCGGTACTCGAAACTTTCTTAGAATTTAACATATTTTCTAAAGTAAATATGGGGGCGGCTGTGTTAGGAACGTTTTGTTGTCAAGCTCAACGTTGGCCATTTGGACCTATACATGGAGAAATGGAGCAAACCTGTTTGGCCTAACCATGGAGATGTGGAGAACACTATATATGGAGATAGTCCAGTCCATCATGTCATATGGGACTACCGTCATAGACAGTAGCCATTGTTAGGCCGAAGTCAATGGCTGTCTGTCTGACTGTCTGTACAGGAAGTGATGTCACATGACATACTTTTTATGCCCATATATGAGTCATTCTGTACCACATCTCCATGGCAAACTCCACACAGAAAGGCCCTATCGCCAACCCCAACTAGGGTGTGGGCGATAGGGCCTTTATGTGTGGAGTTTGCATGTTCTCCCCGTGTCTCCTAGGGTTGATACCCTCACAAAAACATGAACAAACTCCCCCCAGAATGACAACAACTAGAATCGTCAGAGAAACGCTGTGGTTGGCCAGATGGTCAAGAATTGGCGCATGTCACCCTGAGGTCGCATGTCACCCTCAGGTGTCTTACTAGTATTATTATTGTATTCAAGATTGTAAGTGTACAGTTGTGAAGACACAGCATACAGTACAAGCATAATACAAGTTTAAACAATTCTGATGACAAAACACAACCGTTGTGACAGAGGACTCTGATAATGTCTCTCCATTTCATCTTCATCATATCTTCATCTATTGTGTGTGTCAGATTGCAGCAGCTACAGTACACTGACATAAAAGACAAGCCTGCACTGTTAGTAAGCTTGATTTAAATACCTCAATGACTGGCAGACTGTATAATCCATTGTAAAACGTGACTTTGTCTCATTCAAAATGTCCTTATTACCTGATTACAGTAAAAAGGACCTCTTATCAGAACCAGATAAGGATTTTATATTCCCTACACATGGACACAGATAAAAACAATAATACACACACACTTTGTTATCCTGGTTATTTTCAGTTTGCATCAATCAATAGCAACAGTGACAGATCAAAATGTGTTCAGTGTCATTTAAATTTATGATCACATATGTCAGTTATAGTGGATGTCAAAAATACATTTTTGGCAGATTTGGGATTATGGGGAATTAATAATGAAAGTGTTTAAAAAAATACTGAGCATGTGAATGGAGCTGAAATACTGACAGAACTTCAGAATGTAACAGGTTGAGAAGTTGTTGAATGGAGGTAGAGATAGACTTTTAGTATAATCATCTGATTCTCATGAGAGAGAAACATAAATGTTATATTATAATAATTAGGGCTGGGATGCGATTACAATTTTTAATCTAATTAATTACAGGCTCTGTGATTAATTAATCGCAATTAATCGCATTTTAATCGCACATCAATATTTGACCTGAGAAGCAGTAAAACACATTTTGTTGTACGAGTGAGTTGTTTAAATCTAAATTTCTCATCCACTGGGCCAAGCAAAGCGCTCTGATCGGCTACTTCTCCCTTTGCGTTTGTTGTGTCTTCTTGGTTGGTGCATCGCTATGATCGGTATGCCCGAAACTGAAGGTTCTGTGGTGCAAAAACTATGTGCGATTAAAATGTGTTAATTTTTTTAATCGCGTTAATTTTCTGTAATTAATTAATCGCAATTAATCAGTTAAAGTCCCAGCCTTAATAATAATATGTATATATTATTATGAACATTGAGGGCTGATTTGTACATACTTTTAGGGAGTCTCAATCCATTCAATTCTGTATTGAATGTGCCATTTTGATGTCAATACCTTTTGTCCCAAAGAGAGAGAGAGAGAGAGAGAGAGAGAGAGAGAGAGAGAGAGAGAGAGAGAGACCCCCATAATTAGTAGTCTCATCAGTAGATTTTTTTCAACTCTAAATTTCCAGTGACAAACAGTAAACATGCGTTTTAGCGGGTAAATGCATACGCCCATTAGTTGCCCACTAAACCTCTCTTTTCACCCAGTGCTGATCATGAACATTTCCCACCAGGAAGCAATAAATCACTCACATCAATAACAGCAGTAAATGGTCATTCATTAACGTGCAGGTCTTATCTGGGGTTCAGACGTGTATATAAAGAGGAGAACAGTTCAACTCTCATCATCACATCACAACTCTACCTGATACCTGACATAGGTAAGACCTACACTTCTACTCTCTCTCTCTCTCTCTCTCTCTCTCTCTCTCTCTCTCTCTCTCTCTCTCTCTCTCTCTCTCTCTCTCTCTCTCTCTCTCTTTGCTTGCATTGCTATATTAGTCTGGGATCACTTCACTTTTCGGGCTTGTAACCGGTCTGGAGCGGAAACCACAACACGTCATGTTGTAGTACTCAAAGGACTACAATTTGGCCGGAACTATCCACCGGAAACAGTTTTAACCCAAAATATTCCCCTGCGCTCAAGGACATACTTTTAAGGCCTACCTAATAAACTCCTTGATGCGGAGTAGTTTTGCTTTTGAAAAAATCGTTTGGTATATGCATCTTTTATTCCAACTGGTAGCGACTGGCAAGACTACACTAGGCTACTCCAGCATTTTAAAAGGGATTGGGAAACAAACGGAGGGAACCAAATCAAAGCGACGCCGCTTCTTCTAGTGGTTTCCGCGCTTTAGGCGGAAACCAAACGGCCTGTTGTGAACGAACACCGGGCGAGGTTATTGCTATATGCTTCAGATATATAATTAATTCTGTAATAAGATTGTTTTGTCTTCAAACTTAAGTTTTTCTCTGTTCTCTTTTTTTAGATTATCCTACCGTGTGATCATCATCTTCATCATGAAGTCTCTCCTCATCCTCGGTGTTCTCCTCTGTGTTGCTCTCTGTGTGAGATCTGCAGCAAGTAAGACACTTCCATTGTAACACATTGAAATCCTGTCTGCATGCTCCTACGTCTCAAATATTCACTTACAGCTTGGTTTAGACACCATAGATGATGTGACAGTCAAAGTCAGCCCTAAATATCTGTAAGAATTATATTAAGAAGCAAGTGAATCTTTTTTTTTTTTACTATTAGTTGAAACATTGGAGGCTACCGAAGAAATCATTCAGCCTTATGTCTCTGGTAAGTTATATAACATGTCACTGTGATAATTACTTGTTATGTGATTCAATGTTTTGTTGGCATCAAATGTCAAACTGCACAATCTCTCTCTCTCTCTCTCTCTCTCTCTCTCTCTCTCTCTCTCTCTCTCTCTCTCTCTCTCTCTATTTATTTCTCTCTCTCAGTGGAAGCTGAACATGAAGTAGAACTTGAACTCGCTCTACCTCAAGGTAAAACGATGAAGGGGGAAAAAATGGTTTCCATTCATGCAGTATTATGATTGTTGATCAGCAACATGTGATGTTTGTGTCATCATTGTGGTGAAGTATTAAAGTCATACATCTTCTCTTTCAGAGGACCAGACTGCTGTTATTGAAGAGCAACAGGAA
>NC_137812.1:2320017-2375017 GCF_963921795.1 Nannobrachium achirus | reverse complement strand
ATCCCAAGGGGGAAATTCAGTCACCCAGAGGTGGCACAGCAGTTAGGTTACAAGTTACAGGAAAGTAAGAAAAAGAAAAGGGACTGTTGTTTACTGCCAAGCTACAAAAACAAACAACACAAAAGAATCAACCATACCGAGCAAAATTAAAAATATATAAATTGTCGAGAACAGTTGAAAAAGTCACAACACAAAGTTTCTATAATGGATTTTATAGCACTTTTCGACGCATGTTGCAAACTCAAAGCACTTCCATTCATTCAAACTGGGAACTACTTATCAACTCAGTGCCAAAAAATATACACGTATTATATACATAGGTGTCTGCACCAAGACATGCAATAATACTTAAAATGTGCAGAGTCCAAAGTCAGTGTAAAAAGAAGTGACTGGTGCCGAGTCCCAGCCCAAAAACGCAGAGGAATCCCCTTCTCAGCAATCCTCAAGAAAGGGGGGGAGTATTTGCTTCAGTAGCCTACCTTTGATTACTGTTATTCAAAATTATATCTGTATACCGGTATGCTCTTCAGTATCCCCTTCTAGTAGTCATGGTTTCCCTCCCAATAACAGAACAGATAGGCAGAAAAACAACACTTCTGGTGAGCAGACGAGAACAGGTATTAAATGCCAGGGCTCATCTCATCATCTTTCTTCTGTTTTGCCATCAAATAAATCAAGATTTTAGTCAATTGAAATAATTAATTGAATTGAAGTATTACGGTTACATTTGCAGTGAATCTGCAGTGAAATACATAATTTATGGTATTTCTAATCTAATCCATGCTCAGCCCTGCACCTAAGTCACTGGATTGGTTTAAAGACGGGGACTCAGGGGAGTTAAGAATTCAGCATCTCAGCAAAAGACACATGGTATACAGTACATGGCAAGCAAGAAAAGATGGTGTCTACATATTGACAAGAAAGGGACAGCTGGGGCATTAAGGCCACTGTGGCCTCAAGTCATGCCATTGGTTTTATTTGAGGAGCACAAGGCCAAACTGAGGGGTAACAACGGCCATGGCCTTTGTGGCCTCTCTGAAATGCCTGCCCTGCATTATGCCTGCCCAGTGTCCACTTCTAGTTAGGATGGGTTAAATCAAAAACAGAGGACATCTGTATGTTTTAGTCGTGGCAATTTAGCCTTAATATGTATCCTGTGGTGGACAGGCAGCCAATGAAGAGAGCCTAAAACTAGTGTGTATGCACTATCCAGTGGTGTAAAGTAAATAAGTAAGCCTACTGTGCTTAATTAGAATTTTGAGTTATTTGTACTTTAATTGACTATTTCCAATTTTCAATACTTTTACTTCTACTCCACTGCATCTCGGATCCAAATAATGTACTTTTACTCCACTACATTTGTTTGAAAACTTTAGTTACTAGTTACTTTGGAGGTTAGGGTTAGGGTTTAGGGTTAGGGTTTGATTATTATTATAAAAATTGCAAAAGAGGAAAGAAAAACTGGAAAAAAATGAATTTGCTTTGTTTTTATTTAACTGTTGCAGAGACAAATCAACAAGTGACATTCTTACAGTAACTAATGTAATAATAATGGATTGCATTTTTATAGCGTTTTTCAAAGTGCTCAAAGCGCTTTACATTCATTCATACGTTGGGAATGTAGCAGTAGTTTTACAGTGCATTATTATATTCTCATGCAAGCAATGCAGTGCAAAGGTATTTAAACTGCCGTCACATTTAACAGTACATTAAAAGCACCACTTCATTTACAGTACCCTTCATGTTTTCATTTTTACAGTGTAATATCACTTGGTGCAGCTGTTTCTGTTGCTTCCAGGCCTTATTAGGTGTTGTTCACTTTCCCTCCTCTGGGATGTGACTAGCAGTAGGTGGCTGATCTACTGCAGATGGAACCGTAGCGGGAGACACAGTTGCCATTGCTCCACCCTCTGGACTCTGTGTTAGTAGGAAACAATGTATGATTATGCCTGTGTAGGCCTAGAATTATTGAATGCTTTAACCAGTGAAAAATAGCAGATATACAAGCTCACAGCGCGGCACCGAATGCCGCGCTGCGAGCTTGTAGATCTGCTATTTTTGAAAAAGTCGTGAAAATGTGTACAATTCTTTGACTATATGTTTTTTCAAAGCGAACATTTGTTACTCAAATTTTGCTTCTGGGTGGTCCCTGGAACTGAATATTTTGAGATGGGGGTCCGTGGCCAAATACATATCATTTTGGGGGTCCTTCACATGAAAAGGTTTGAGAACCACTGACAAGTCTCTCAAGAACAGACTATCTGAGCTCCATTTAAGTGAAAAGGACCTTTTCTTTGATGATGGCTGGCCAGATTGCTGACATAAAAACATAGGCTTTTCAAAAAGTCTTGGAAGGATTCAAAAGACACTTATAGAATCGGGTCAAAATTCAAATTTTCACGATTTTTCAAAAATAGCAGATCTACAAGCTCTAAGCGCGGCACTCGGTGCCGTGCTGTGAGCTTGTAGATCTGCTATTTTTCAATAGTTAAAGCATAAAATAATGATACACAATAATGTGTACCCGTTCTAAATGGGTTATTGTGAACAGTTAGCAACACATTTCATCTCCAAGTCCTGACGCATCAACCTGTGAATGGCTATTTAATGTTCCTTACCATAGGTGTTGAGGTGGAGACATTGGTAGCTGCTGGTAGATGACTGGGAATACCAGTTCTGATAGCTGTACACTGTGCCGTCATCCCATCTCCACCGGCTCTGTGTAGAGATGCATAGGAAACAATTCATTCATGGATACACTCCAACAAAATGTCTGTTTAACCATCCAGCAACGACCTTGACCAACATGAATACTGAATGTCCTGAATGATGAATTGATTGATTGAATACATTAGAAGTTTGCATAGGAAAAAGGTACAGGACAATACAGTTCACTGATACAAGGTCAACTAAAATGATAAAGACCAAAAGAAAGCTTTTGGGCTCGTTTAAATTTGAGTCCCCCCTATTTTTTTTTTAGCTCATACAACATTAAATGACAGACAAAAAGTACTATGCAATAAGACAGTGGGAAGACAAAATAAAAAATAAATGGTATTTACAGTAAAAAAAAAAGAGAGAGAGAGAAAAAGGTCAGAGGGAGGTAAAGATAGGCTTTGTCTTTTTTACCAGTTTCGACTTTTCACAGTGGTTTTAAAGGAGGCTAGGGATTTACACTCCTTTAAGGCCTTTGGTAGGGCATTTATTCTCATGCTTTGTTTGCCTGTTGTTGCATAAAACATAAAATGTTCATTTTGGATAATATTTTGCATATCCAAAAATCAACCAGAATATAGAGTATACTCTACATAACCTGCCTGATTGCAGACAAAGCTATTATCTGTTTTAAGCAAAAGTCAAGTATTTCAGTAAATCATTTTGTACCCCATATTCTCACTACCTTTAGTTTCCCTTTCTACACCTCCATCACTAACCTGGAACCCAGATCTTATGATTAATGATGATGATGCTACTAGATGAATGGACACTTTATGTAAAGTGTTTGTACAGGTGTTTCTAGACATTATTAAGGGAGTCTTGGTGTAACCTGGAAGTAGTATCCTCCCATCCAGGCGTAGGAGTGTCCAGCAGTCCTAGCCAGCTGCTGCAGGAAGCTGTATTCCCAGAAGCTGTGGGCTGAGGCCAGGCTGGCCTGCTGACTGCTACAGTGGGCCTGGAGACACACATGAAACCAGCAAGAGAGAGAGAGAGAGACATGGTGGGTTGAAGAAAATAACATTTTGATTATGTTGTACTTTAGCTATTGAAAAATAGCAGATATACCGGTACAAGCTTGTAGATCTGCTATTTTTGATAAATCTTGAAACTGTTTGCAAATATTTGAATATATCATTTTTAATATAAACCTTTGTAAATCTTTGCTATGTCCCACATTTTGAGATAGCGGTCGGCGGGCCAAATACATATAATTCTAGGGGTTTTTGACATGAAAAAGTTTGAGAACCACTTACGTAGAAACATGTGTTTTTCTAAAACCTAAACCTTAAAAGCATTTAGAAGACATTATAGAATCGTGTCAAAATATTCAAATGTTCACGATCTTTCAAAAATAGCCGCGCTGTGAGCTTGTAGATCTGCTATTTTACAGTAGCTGAAGCATAACATATTGGTTAAATTAATAATGTGTTCCCGGCCTAAATGGGTTAAATAAAATGCTGTCAGAATGCTTTAAGAGTATAAATGTCGTAAAGGTTTTACCTCAGCATCTGACCAGGTGCGAAGCTCATTCACCATCAGATAGCACTTGCCCTGGTAGCCGTGCCAGTTGCCAGGACAGTTGCCGAAACGCACTGGGAAAGCAAAGGACAAAGACATGTCAATTATGTATGCTATGGAGGTCATCAATGTGCAATGCACAAATCGCCAGTGGTTCTCAACCTTTTCAGGCCGTGACGCCCAAAATAATCATATTTTAACTGGGGACCCCCCCCCCCACCCCGACGAGCACTAAGAGTTCAGGCATTACATTTTGTATAACACGGTTCTATTGTGAAAATAGCAGATCTACATGCTCACTCACAGTGCTGCAACAATTTCTGCCTCTATTATTTGACTATTTGGCCAATAATAATTTGTCATTTTATAGGTATTTAAAAGTCCTTAAATTGTCACTTGTGCATGTGCATAATACCTATATACACTTAAACTTTATGTTGGTTTGTTTACTACTGTTGAGTGAGAAAACAATGTTGCACATTAAGGTAATCATCTGGAGACCCCCCAAAATAGTGTGGGGACCCCCCTGAGGGTCCCGACCCACAGGTTGAGAACCACTGCAATACAGAACTCAAACTATAAACACTATTATTTTCCCATGCACTTGTAGTTGTGTATTTCTCCTAAGAAATCCAAAGTATTGCTTTTACCTTGTGGAGATGCATTGATGCCTTCATCTTCTGTGACAAAAGAGTAATTTGAAATGAAACTTCATGCTTCAAACATCTCTATTTGCATCCTCAACTTAGGATTTGTGATAAGGACTTTGTCATAGAGATCATATTATCATAAATCACAACAAAAAAAAAACCTACCAGAAGCCTGTTGCATTAACTCTTCAGCAGCTTCAACTATAGAAGACAAAATAAATACAAATAATGTTTAAAATGTCTCATACTTCATGTACATGTACAATACGCAACTAAAACTATAAACAGTATTGTCATTATGCACTTGTATAATATGTCTTGTATTTCTGTTAAGAAATCTTATTGATTTTACTTTACCTTGTGGAGGTGCATTGATGTCTTCATCTTCTGTGACAAAGGAATAATTTGAAATAAAACTTCACACATCAAACATTTTTGCCTCCTCAACTTAGGACTTTTGAGGACGTTGTTATTATATTACCATACATTTAGATAGAAGAGGTAGTAATAAAACTCAAACAAACAAAAACAACTTACCAGGAGCCTGTTTGATTGACTCTTCAACAGCTTCAACTAAAGAACAAAAAATAAATACAATATTGTTTAATGTCTCATTCTTTGGGACTGTGTTGTTGAGTATTTGACTGACAGAGGGACAACAAGCTGTACTTATACTAAACATATTACTATTCTAATTCTACAACATGATTAGCAGTGACTCTATTCCCATCGCCCTAAAAGTCCATGTTTCTCCCCTTGTCTTTTGTCTCTGGTGTTGTTTACCCATGGAGTCAAACTCCTGTGTATTTTACTGTACTTGGTGAATAAAGTTGTAATTGAATTGTCACTAACCTGCACCAACATCCTCTTCCTTCACAGCAACATCCTCAGCTGATAATAAATAATAAAATAATGTTTAAAATGTCTCATATTTCTGAGACTGTGCTGTTGACTATGGAGCTCATCAATGTACAATGTACAATACACAACTAAAACTATAAACAGTATTGTCATATGCTCTTGTATAATAAGTCTTGTATTTCTGTTAAGAAATCTTATTGATTTTACTTTACCTTGTGGAGGTGCATTGATGTCTTCATCTTCTGTGGCAAAGGAATAATTTGAAATAAAACTTCACACATCAAACATTTTTGCTTCCTCAACTTAGGACTTGAGGACGTTGTTATTATATTACCATACATTTATTTGTTTTAAAGAAATATGTTTAAAATATATATATATATATATATATATATATATATATATATATATATATATATATATATATATATATATATATATTTATATATATTTTTTTCATGTCTCATTCTTCTAATTCTACAACATGATTAGCAGTGATTCTATTCCAATATTATCACCCTAAAAGTCCATGTTTCTCCCCTTGTCTTTTGTCTCTGGTGTTGTTTACCCATGCAGTCAAACTCCTGTGTATATTTTACTGTACTTGGTGAATAAAGTTGTAATTTAATTGATGCTAACCTGCAACAAAAGGTGCAACAACATCCTCTTCCTTCACAGTAACATCCTCAGCTGACAGAACTGAAGGAAAAAAATCACATTTTGTCTCATTGTCATCTTTATAAAATGACATCAACATATCGGCTAAAACAAAACAAATATAAACAATAGTTACTACACCTAGCAAATGTTCTTACAAAATAGTAATTTATATTTTTGTCTGATAGGAGAGAGTGAGTTGTTTTCTTCTTTCCAGAGTTAATGGTTTCATTGTGTAGTGTATGTGTCTAGTTGAATTAGAACCTATAAGTGTTTTAGAACACCATACCTGTTGCAGCCCTGACAGAGAGAGCAGCACAGAGGACAACACAGAGAACCAGGAGACTCTTCATGATGAAGATGATGAAGATCTGAAGAAAACACACACACACACACACACACACACACACACACACACACACACACACACACACACACACACACACACACACACACACACACACACACACACACATAGTAAACACAGTGACAGAGAGAGACACACACACACACACACACACACACACACACACACACACACACACACACACACACACACACACACACACACACACACACACACACACACACACACATAGTAAACACAGTGACAGAGAGAGAGAGAGAGAGAGAGAGAGAGAGAGAGAGAGAGAGAGAGAGTAACTAACAGATCAGATGTCTTACTGTATCAGGTGAATAGGACTTGTAGTTTCACAGGTCAGTCAGTGATAATGATGAGAGGAGGCTGCTCTGCTCTTTATATACACACCTGAAGCTCCAGAGGCCACACCCACTCACCATAGACACACCCACTCACCATTGACACAGCACAGCAGAGAAGAGAAGTGCTTATCTGGTAAGTTATGATAAAAGATAAAAACTCGTACAATAAATGAAAATGCATTTCCTTGACAGAAAAGGCTTCTCGGATATTATCTCGTTCTTGTTTTTATGACCATTTGTGTTACTATTTTGCTACAGTATATCCTCAATTAACATTATTGATGCCTTCTCCTCCTGTTTGCTAGAACGGTGTGTGTGTGTGTGTGTGTGTGTGTGTGTGTGTGTGTGTGTGTGTGTGTGTGTGTGTGTGTGTGTGTGTGTGTGTGTGTGTGTGTGTGTGTGTGTGCGTGCGTGGGTGCGTGCGTGCGTGTGCGCGTGTTTGTGCGTGCGTGCGCGCGTGTGTGTGTGTGTGTGTGTGTGTGTGTGTGTGTGTGTGTGTGTGTGTGTGTGTGTGTGTCTGTATACAGTAGTATCCCCTATAGAATATAAGAACACAAGAACAGTAGAAATAACTGGGTCTTAATAAGTCCAGTTGTTGTTCATAAAAACTCTTAAAACGTACTTCTGACATTGGTATTTTTATGACATTTGCGAAGCAATGTGATGTGTTGTGAGCTGGTGTCACACCAAATTCTGGGCCCTGGGTACAAGGATTCACTGCGGTCAGTTAAACCCATTTAAACTGGGAATGCATTATTACGCATTACTGTATTTTGTGCTTTAACTACTGAAAAAATTGCAGATACCGGTATACAAGCTCACAGAAGTAAAATTTGAGTTCCAATTTTTAGCTTAAAAAATATATATATTCAAAGATTTCCACACATTTTCACAACGTTTCAAAAATAGCAGATCTACAAGCTTGCAGCGCAGCACTCGGTGCCGTGCTGTGAGCTTGTATTGTATATCTGCTATTGTTCAATAGCTAAAGTATAAAATATTTAAGGCCCCTCCACCTTGGGCCCTGGTAACCCAGTCCCACTTTCACCCCCCTTGTGACGCCCCTGGTTGTGAGCTGGAAAAAGCTGGAAAAAAAAAGAAAATCACCTGTAATAACATGCCCAAAATAGGGAGGTCTGTTTTAAAGTAATTAAAGAATGTATGGTTGCAGGACCAGCATCTATAAGTGTCTCTCTTTAATATGATTAATCTGCAACAAACATTCAGAGGAGGAAATATGTGAAATAATATACCTGAATTCTTTGGTTAAAAGAGCTTCCGGCGCCGCAGCCGAGTGTGATCTACAAGCTCACAATGGTTGCATCTGCGACGCGACATGAGCTTGTATGTCTGCTGTTAACTTTCCCACGGAAAGAGGTGGATAGAGGAGGACAATTGCCACCCCCCTGGATCCCCAAATGACCTCCCTGCATTAAGTGCTTTATTATTATTTTGTACATGTATCAATGATGTAATTTACTGATATGTGCACACATCAGGCTATTCTTGTTGATGAATCCCCTCCTTAAGGCCCTGTCACATTGAAACTCTTCATTTCAGCATTATTCTAGTATGAAGAGGATTTGCAAACTTGCCAATGATGATCGTGGCCAAAGCTCAGCTTTGAGAGTTGTTTTGTGATAAGGATTTCTATCCGATGACATCCTTCTCTTTTCTTTTCCATCAGTGCCCCAAAGAAATGTCATCAAAATGATCAAAGTTCAAGTCCAAGGTTAAGCCTCAAAACTTTAATTGAGTTGAGTAAGTGCTATAACAAAGAACTGAATCAACACTCCAACTTCTGGTCAACCATAAGGAAACACATCCTATTTTATTCTACTTACTGTAGACTTTCTATTGGAGCATGGAACAATAAATACACATTGACCTTCACACGCACGCATGCATGCATGCGTGCACGCACGCACGCACGCACGCACGCACGCACGCACGCACGCACGCACGCACGCACGCACGCACGCACGCACGCACACACGCACACACACACACACACACACACACACACACACACACACACGTAACTGCCATTATACTGGAAATGGTATCATGTTAAAACATTGTCATAAATAGTCCAAAAGACATACTGTAAACTAAAGGTTCCAATATCATAACAGGATAATTTCACCAGGAAGTGCACCATATATCATATTTAAATTCTCTCTTCAGAATCCTCCCAAACTCTATGGATACTGTATCTTAAACTAAAGACTGTAACTAAAACTATGACTGAAATGTTTGTCGACTGCGTTTTTTTCACTGACGAGAACTGAATAAAAACTAAATAAAAACAAAGCTGTGATGACTAAAACTAAGACTAAATACATTGACAATTCCGTCAACAAAATAAAAACTAGACTAAAATGTTAGGGAGGAGCTAGTGGAGAAGAGAGTAATTTTATGTTTGGTTGCTCTCAGGTGTTGTGTGCTGAAAATAGCAGATCTACAAGTTCACAACGCGTTGCAGCACACACAATGCGCGATGCGTTGTGAGCTTGTAGATCTGCTATTTTCAGCACACAATGCGGGATGCGTTGTGAGCTTGTAGATCTGCTATTTTCAGCACACAATCAAGAGTAAAATCATCATTACGTTAAAGTAATTACGACGCCATCAAGGTCTGCCAAAACACATTTCAGTTGACTAAATCAACTGTAGATTTAGTCGCCTAAAATCTTATGATATTTAGTCGACTAAAATAGACTAAAACTAAAACTTTTCAGGTGACTAAATGACTAAAACTAAATGACATTTTATTCAAAAGACAACACTGGCGTGCACACACGCGTGTGTTTGTGTGCGTTCGTCTATGTGTGTGTTGTGTTCGCTTGCGTGAACTCAGCATAATTCCTCAGTTGAAGTTGAAGGTGTAAGGACTAAGTCATGTTCCCGTGTTATGTTTTTATTGGTCAGATTATGAGAATGGGTGGGAGAAGAGGAAATGCAGTAGGCCTATAAGGGAAACTAAAGGCAGAGAAGTATTTTGTAAGGAAGGAAACAAGTTTTCATTTATTGTAAGAGTTTTTATCTTTTATCATAACTTATATAACCAGATAAGCACTGTGTCTATGGTGAGTGGGTGTGTCCTCAGGAGCTTCAGGTGTGTATATAAAGAGCAGAGCAGCCTCCTCTCATCATTACATCAGTGACTTACCTGTGAAACTACAAGTCCTATTCACCTGATACAGTAAGACATCTGATCTGTTAGTTACTCTCTCTCTCTCTCTCTCTCTCTCTCTCTCTCTCTCTCTCTCTCTCTCTCTCTCTCTCTCTCTCTCTCTCTCTCTCTCTCTCTCTGTCACTGTGCCACTGTGTTTACTAATGTGTGTGTTTTCTTCAGATCTTCATCATCTTCATCATGAAGAGTCTCCTGGTTCTCTGTGTTGTCCTCTGTGCTGCTCTCTCTGTCAGGGCTGCAACAGGTATGGTGTTCTAAAACACGTATTGGTTCTAATTCAACTACAGACACATTACAAAATATCAATTAGTATTTCAAAAATATAAATGACTATTTTGTAAGAACATTCGTTGGGTGTATCTATGTATTTTGTTTAGTTCTTAGCCAAAATGTTGATGTAATTTCATAAAGATGACAATTAGACAAAGTTAAAATTGTTGTTTTTCCCCTTCAGTCCTGTCAGCTGAGGATGTTGCTGTGAAGGAAGAGGATGTTGTTGCACCTTTTGTTGCAGGTTAGTGTCAATTCTATTACAACTACTTTATTCACCAAGTACAGTAAAATACACAAGAGTTTGACTGGGTAAACAACACCAGAGACAAAAGACAAGGGGAGAAACATGGACTTTTAGGTCTGCTTATCATTTTGTAGAATTAGAAGAGTAATTTATTTAGCACATACTCAGTCAGTCAAATACTCAACAACACTGTCCCAAAGTCATTTAGAGTCATTTACAAAAAAATATTGTATTTCTTTTTTGTTCTTTAGTTGAAGCTGTTGAAGAGTCAATCCAACAGGCTCCTGGTAAGTTGTTTTTGTTTGTTTGTGTTTTACTACTATCTATTCTATCTAAATGTATGATAATATAATAACAACATCCTCAAGTCCTAAGTTGAGGAAGCAGAAATGTTTGATGCGTGAAGTATTATTTAAAATTATTCTTTTATCACAGAAGATGAAGGCATCAATGCATCTCCACAAGGTAAAACCAATAATTTGGATTTCTTAAGAGAAATACACAACACCTGTAGTGTGCATAGGACCAGGGGAGGCCTTAGCTATGTTTCACCAGTTTCAATTGAAACGGGCCTCAGCCACCAGGGGGCCTCCAAGAGCTAGCCAGCAAGCCTTGTTCAACTTGCAACACACTTATAACACTTTTTAATAATCATATATTCTAGTTAATATAACACCATTTAGGTCAATGCTATAACATTATGTAGTGATATAATAATAATATATAAATAACAGCCAGTCATTGACTATAGGTCAACTTCTGTGTGCAATTGTTGCGCGGCTACTGTGGCCTTGGTGCACTGGCGGCGGCGCGGGGGGGCCTCATCAATAGCTCTTGAAACGGGCCTCCAGATTACTAAGGCCGCCCCTGCATAGGACAATAATAGTGTTAATAGTTTTAGTTGTGTATTGTACATTGCACATTGATGACCTCCATAGCATACATAATGTGTTGACATGTCTTTGTCCTTTGCTTTCCCAGTGCGTTTCGGCAACTGTCCTGGCAACTGGCACGGCTACCAAGGCAAGTGCTATCTGATGGTGAACGAGCTTCGCACCTGGTCAGATGCTGAGGTAAAAAAAAGCATTTTATTTAACCCATTTAGGTCGGGAACGCATTGTTACTTGAACCATTATTTTATGCTTCAGCTATTGAAAAATAGCAGATCTACAAGCTCAAGCTTGCGAGCTTGTAGCTGCGAGCTTGTAGATCTGCAATTTTTTGGAAAATCATGAACATTTGTACAAGACTTTGAATATTTTGACCCGATTCTATAAATGTCTTCTAAATCCTTCTAAGGTTTTTAAAAAACGCATGTTTCTACGTCAGTGGTTCTCAAACCTTTTCATGTCAAGGAACCCCATAGAATTATATATATTTGGCCGCTGAACCCCCATCTCAAAATGTGTTGTTCTAGGGACTCCCAGTGGCAAAAATTTGAGTTGCAAAGTTTTGCTTTGAAAATGATATATTCAAATATTTGCACCCATTTTCACGATTTTTCAAAAATAGCAGATCTACAAGCTCGCAGCGTGGCACTCGGTTCCGCGCTGTGAGCTTGTATATCTGCTATTTTTCATTAGAGGTCTTAATGGTCTTAAACACCTGTACTGACTGTATTTCTTCAACCCACCATGTCTGTCTGTCTCTCTCTCTCTCTCTCTCTCTCTTGCTGGTTTTATGTGTGTCTCCAGGCCCACTGTAGCAGTCAGCAGGCCAGCCTGGCCTCAGCCCACAGCTTCTGGGAGTACAGCTTCCTGCAGCAGCTGGCTAGGACTGCTGGACACTCCTACGCCTGGATGGGAGGATACTACTTCCAGGTTACACCAAGACTCCCTTAATAATGTCTAGAAACACCTGAACAAACACTTTACATAAAGTGTCCATTCATCTAGTAGTAGCATCAATGTTAATCATAACATCTGAGGTCCAGGTTAGTGATGGAGGTGTAGCAAGGGAAATTAAAGGTAGTGAGAATATGGGGAACAAAATGGTTTATTGCAAGTAAACCATTAGTATAAGTCAATACTTGACTTTTGCTTAAAAATAAAACAGCCATACATCAGGCAGGTTATGCAGAGCTACTGTAGGCTATATCCGTCTTTATTTGGTAATGTAATATATTGGGAGCTCATCTTCATGTGGCCATCCTGTGACTTCAGTCATCTACAGTATGAGGTCATTCATCATTCATGGCATATTTATGTTGGACACGGTTTCAGTCCTTGCTAGATGGTTAAACACACATATTGTTGGTTTGTATCTGTGAATGAATTGTTTCCTATGAATCTCTACACAGAGCCGGTGGAGATGGGATGACGGCACAGTGTACAGCTATCAAAACTGGTATTCCCAAGCATCTACCAGCAGCTACCAATGTCTCCACCTCAACACCTATGGTAAGGACAATTAAATAGCCATTCACAATAGCCATTGGTGCATCAGGACTTAGGATGACGTGTTGCTAACTGTTCACAATAAATACACAGTGCCAAGGCATTGGTCCGAAGGTTCATTAGTCCGAAGGTTCATTAGTCCGACTCTGTTAAGAATACTATGCCTAACCTTAACCCTAACCTCAGTAACCCTAACTAAATTCGGACTAATGAACCTTCAGACTTATGGGCAGTCCCCTAAATACACAGGCATAATCTTACATTGTTTCCTACTAACACAGAGTCCAGAGGGTGGAGCAATGGCAACTGCGTCTCCCGCTACGGTTCCATCTGCAGTAGATCAGCCACCTACTGCTAGTCACATCCCAGAGGAGGGGAAGTGAACAACACCTAATAAGGCCTGGAAGCAACAGAAACAGCTGCACCAAGTGATATTACACTGTAATGTACTGTTAAATGTGACACTATAGTTTAAATACCTTTGCACTGCATTGTAAAACTACTATTACATTAGTTACTGTAAGAATGTCCCTTTGTTGATGTGTCTCTGCAACAGTTAAATAAAAATAAGCTAATTCAGTTCGTTTGGACACTTTATTTTTCCTTTTTTGCCATGATCCCCCAAAGATCTACATAACGCAAAACCTCCTATCTGCAAATTTCATGATTTATTGGATTTCACTTGAAATGAGGACAACAGGCTATGCTGCACATGGTCAGTCTGTCTGCAAGATCATTCTGCCCCTCATTTTGCCAAAAATGTCATGTGACTAGAAATAGTAGATAGGTTTTAATGTTGAACACACATTTTCTTTTTCATTTTCCCTACAACGTGAATTTTTCAGATAGGAGGTTTTGTGTTTTGGCCATCGATATCTTTGGGCCTGTTCTATTTCCCAGCTTACTGTATAGTGTATGCTGCCATTGGTACACATATCGAAGATACACACTTTGCTTTCTTCAGAACCATACTGACTAGCCAATATCTTTCTTCAGTTTAATAAGACCATAGTCATACAGTACCACCACAGTTTTAACCTCTCTTCATTGGCTGCCTGGTCCACCACAGGATAAGGCTAAATTGCCAAGACTGAAACATACATACTGTATGTCCTTTGCATATACCGGCTGAAAGGTCTGGTGTTTTCATTTATTTAGGCCAGGGGTTTTCAACGTGGGTGACGGGGGCACCCTGGGGTGCCATGATGGCAGTCCAGGGGTGCCGCAAGATCATTTGATAATATTTGGAATTTATTTGGACACTTAAAACATATATTTAGTACAATTTTAAACTTGAAGTACAAAGTAATTTTCAGTCGGTTCTAACGAAAATGGCTATATCTCAATGTTTTCCTCACAACATAATAATGCTAAAATATGCTATAAATATAAGGTGCTGGGAGTGAAATTGATCAATATTGTCACTGTCAGGCAAAAAACTTGTGTCTCCATTTCAAATGTGTTTTTTGGTAAAATAAAAGCACTACTTCATCATACAAAAGTGTCACACAAGTAGTGAAAACAGCAGATCGCGAGGCGTTGTGTGCTTGTCAGCTATTTTCACTATTTTAAATCGTTTTTAAAATAATAACACAAAAAGAGAAGGTTTTGGACGATTAAACAAATATTCATGGGGTGCCCTGAGACAAAAGAAGTTTGGGAACCACTGATTTAGGCTATCCATTCATATTGTATTATAATAATGTCATTTCCAAATGATAGTCATCATCCATGGTTTGGGCCAGCCATCACTGCAGACTGCAGACGGCACAGAGCAGAAAAACTGGTGGGACAATCTGGTACTTTCAATATTGGAATCTGATTGGCTCACAGGCATTTGGCAACTCTTTTGTTTCGTCCTGAAGAGTTTCCATTTGTCTGAAGCGTTTAAATGTGGTAATTAGCACAACATGGCAACATGGGCGTCAATAGACCGTTTGTCAGCCTTCTGATTGGTCCCTGAGACTCCCTGACTGGCCAACCAGAAAAAACATTCACTTTTTGCTATCGGGGGTGGAGTTTGTGCAGTGGAGAATGTTGCTTCAGCCTTTCAAAAACTGTCCGCACTGCGGAGCACGGCAATCGCCCGGTACGGCCGCGGTAGGTGATAGCGATCACGCTCATCATAATGAATAAGCTTCAACAAACTAGTTCACATGGACCTTATCAATGGTCTAACTAGTTACGGTTGGGTACATATATTTTAAATGGGCAGAATTACGAAAAGCCAGCCTATTATGTGAGGAGAACAGATTATAGTTCTCCTCTTCCTACCCAAGATGCAATGCGCTTTCTATTTCTATTTCTATTCTCTCTCTGATCCAGAGGATTAAACTAATTAAAACATATATTTTCGGGGGGAAACTACTGTTTTGCTATGTAATTACTGTACCCTTTTCTTCCCTTTTTATTAATATCACGTAGATGTGTTTTTTTTGGTACTTTATATAGCTGTAATGAGGCTATGAACAAAAAAAAATCCCATCCACTTCCACTATAAAAGAATCTGCAATAGTGATTCTGTCCCACTGGGATTAAACAAATTAAAACATATATTTTCGGAGAAACCTCCTGTTTTGCAATGTAACTACTGTACCTTTGTCTTCCCTTTTTATTAATATCACCTAGATGTTTTTCCTTTGGTACTTTATATAGCTGTAATGAGGCTATGAAAACATACAAAAATCCCATTCACTGCCACTATAAAAACAATCTGCCCAGGGAAAATGTCCCATCATAGTAACAGGGCAGAATGGGGCGGGATTTGCAAACTAGTCTATTGGGTATGGCAGGGGTATGCAGCTGCCATACCCTGGGTCCAGGGGGGGAAATAAAAGTTACTTGCAAATATAAATCCATGAATGTCTCTTTGTCTATCTGTTCTGGTTATTATGTTGTTAAATTACAATAAAATAACTACAAATGCAAAATTTAACAAAATGTTCACTTTAACACATTGGCCGCCATTTTAACATTGACTGTATGGCTCTCCTGCCATTTTGTTTAAGCATTTTATTCATATATATACATTTTTCCTAAATTCCCTGTTGGCACGAAAATGTCATACAGTGCCTGAAATGAAAGAGGACATCCTCTAGTCTCTCCAAAAAATATTCTTTTGTATGTAGGATGTAGCAATCTAGAGTTTTAGCCATTTCAAACCCCTTGTTTTTTCAAAATCCAGGTGGAAATTCAAAATAATTTGAGTTATTGACCTTTTTGTGAATGATCTGTTTTCCAGTGGATAACTCACTTGATATGTGTCTTTATGGCTTCAGGCATTATCAGATAAGTGTACTAATGTAATTATGTAATAGGATTTTTTTTTTAGAATTTTCTGTTTAGAAAAATGCAGAGAAAAATATTTTTATTGGCTATGTCTGACCAAAAAACTCAGCAATTTCACAATTTCAGTGAGTATTTATGTGAGCCCCCACTTGGGGGCGCTTTCTCTCTGTCTCTGTGTGTCTGCTGCTGGATTTTGCTCTGTACAGGTGCACACACACAAATAGACATCAAAGGGGGCATGAGTCTTTTTTCTAACATGTCCTAGAATGTGAAAATAGCAGATCTACAAGCTCTACAAGCTCAACACATCGCTATGTGACACATTGAGAGCTTGTAGAGCTTGTAGATCTGCTATTTTCACATTCTAGGACATGTTAGAAAAATGTCTCCCCCTGCCCCTAAAACATCCTCTGCACGCCCTGCTAAACAGCCTCTGATGCGTCTTTGCTAACGAGGCATCGACAGTAGTTGATCACTTTTTTTGGGGGGGGGAGCGGTGGTCCCATATATTCTCTATGGGTGGTCCACGGACCGCCGCCTGGTTCCCCGAGAAGTGTTGGCTGGAGACCAGGGTAGTGAGAGGACGGACCCCCTTCGTCAGGGCCGTAGGGCGTCTAATCGGCGCTCTAGGCGAGATCTCTCGAATGCGCCCCCCCCCCCCCCCCCCCTCACACATCGCTCTGTGACACATTGAGAGCTTGTAGAGCTTGTAGATCTGCTATTTTCACATTCTAGAACATGTTAGAAAAATGTCTCCCCCTGCCCCTAAAACATCCTCTGCACGCCCTGCTAAACAGCCTCTGATGCGTCTTTGCTAACGAGGCATCGACAGTAGTTGATCACTTTTTTTGGGGGGGGAGCGGTGGTCCCATATATTCTCTATGGGTGGTCCACGGACCGCCGCCTGGTTCCCCGAGAAGTGTTGGCTGGAGACCAGGGTAGTGAGAGGACGGACCCCCTTCATGAGATCGCATCGCCAGGGACCACTTCACTTGTCTCTGACAACTGGATCGTGTCGTGTGAACTTATGTAACAAATGAATCGGGCTATTGATTGATTTTACAACGTTGTGTAACAGTTGATTATCGTGTTCCCACTGCTCTGCGGAGGTCTGCGAAGCGTTGGGCCCGCGGACCCCCTATTGGTTCCGTTAGAAAGGCGACCAGGGACCCCCCCTTTGCAAAGGACCGCCTGGCGCCCATGGCCTGCTTGTGGACTATACCATTACAAAACAATATATTATAGCCTGGATATATGGATTATAAACCATGGTGTCGATTCTAATCAACCATCAGCATTCTCAGGTATGTTTTAGAAGCATTTATATGGCGAATTGGCGATAATTGTGTTTTTTTTGTGTCTTGAGAGAGAGAGAGAGAGAGGCAGATCTCTGATAGCACTTATGGGACTGAACGTAGCCTATATATGCTGATCTGGGGAACCACTGAAACAGACATACAGTGGTCCGTGGACCACACACACACACACACACACACACACACACACACACACACACACACACACACACACTCACACACACACACACACACACACACACACACACACACACAAACACAGCTGTTCTAACACTTTTTTTCTTCTCTTTTTTTTCTGGCTGCCAGCCTTTTGTGCTCCAATGCGTCACTTTGCCAGTTCACTGTGCGTTATGGGGAGATTTATACATTTGTATTGCAATTTATACATTATTACAGTCTTTTTTTCAAACACACTTACTTTGATGTGTGATATTTTTGGTTCCCTTTATGACAGAAGGCTCAAACTTTGTCATGGGCAGGGGGAGGGGGTTAATTACATTATATAAAAGCTAATTCTCTGGACTATCGGGCCTGGCGGGGAACGACATTGGGATTTTCTCGGGACTATCGGGGGAGACGGGGAATGAGTTAATGTATTACTAATAGTATGATAATTATAATAGATTACAATAGTGGTTATGACACAATAGAATCTATTATCATGTATTACAACTAATCAGTCATTATGAAGTGTTTGGCCCTGTTTGGGTTAGCTCAGACCTACTCTAGATTCGATACTCTTTAGTACCACGTTTAGTACCGCTTTCACACCACTCTACCCAGGTCCTTGTAGTGGAAAACCTGTCACAAGTGGGCGGTGTGGAGTGGTGTGGTGTTGGGCCATGTCAGTGGAAAAGGGGCTAATGTCTTATCCAGTCTGATAACATATTCATAGATGACACCAAAACAGATGGGAATTTTGCTTCTAAAATGCAGTGCACTTATTTGCAAAGCACATAAAACATCAGTGATTGTCATGTCCATGAGCATACACAACACCAGAGATTGATTGTTGATCGATTGAATGATTGACTGCGAATTATGTTAATATTTATCTTGTATTATTCATACTGTTATTGTTACAGATTGTTTTTCTTGGATCAGTCCTTTTTGACTGGAAATATAATGCAAACTACTTTTTCATAGACTTTATTCCTTATTTGGGTTTATTGTCATTTTGTTGAACAGTGTTGGTTGCTTGTTTTTTTATCTTATCTTATTTTTTATACTATATTAATCTAGACAGAAAATTTGACTGTTGCTGACAAGTGAAAGTATGGTACCGGTATGTTGGTGAGTGTGGTAATAATAATAATCTTTATTGTCCCCGAAGGGAAATTTGTTTCTGTGCCAATGACGGCTTATGACGGTTTTTGTGTTTTTTACATAGGGAAAAAAAAAATGTTTTCATTTTTTTTTTTTTTTTTTAAAGATGTCAAAATGACCTGAGATCAGAGAGATGCTTTTCTCTGTTTGTGTGTTCGCTCCCTCGTTTAGCTGATTGAGAAAATGTGTGAAAATGTGTGTCCATTCTAGTGGATGGACATTTTTTTTCATTCAAACAGCTCTATCTCTGGAACCATTTGTCCGATTGACAACATTCTTTTTGCCACTGAATCACAACAACTGTGTCTGTTTCTGTGGGGAAAAATATATATATTAAAAAAAATCTTTTTTTTTCATTGCATAGTAAAGAAAAACATACAAAACCGTGGCACAGCTACCTTGGAGGCATTTTGGCCTGTGGCACAGAATGAGTTAAAAAAAAAAACAACAACACAAAACATCACAAGACAGATCATCAGGTCCCCACTATATTCACAGAAAACCATCCTAGCGAGGGGGGCACTTGCTTAGCAGGTTGTTTAGTGCAGGGATGGCTGAGGGGACAAAACTCCTGCTAAACTGTACCTTGTGCCACGTCAAGGTTCTGTATCGACACCCCGTTGGTAAGAGGTCAAAGTAGCGATACAGAGGATGATCAGTGTCATTTGTTATGTGATGACTAATGTTGTAGGTAAATGAATAATACCTGCTGTGTGAATGTAAATTATAGTGAATTGTCCACTATATCCACATTTCTTTATTCAGATTTTATTTAGTACTGGCATTGAGTACACAAGTATATTATTGCAACTTGTATCATTTCCAGACAATCATGATAACAAGATATGATTAAAAAATAGATCAGTATTTCCTTATGATTTTCCAGAAGAGTGTTGATAAGGAGTTGAACTTTGGTATTGTACGGTATATGACATTACTGATTCATGGAATTAAATACACAAAGGACAGTGCTGGTCAATAGAATTAAGAGAAAGATGACATTGGATAAAACTGGTTAAAAGATAATTACAAAATCGTCAGATAGTTTGCTCTGAACCTTTGAAATACACCTTTGATATAGAAAAAAATCTTTGGAACAACTACAGAGGAATGTTACTCCATTGAACACAATGCAATTGAAACTCATCTTATGCTCTTAGCCCGGGGGTCAGCAACCCGTGGCTCTAGAGCCGCATGCGGCTCTTTAGCGCCACCCTAGTGGCTCCCTGGAGCTTTTTCAAAAATGTATGAAATTTTTTGTTTTAACGATTTTTTTATCGTCACTGTCGGGCAGAAACCTTGTATCTCCAAGTTTCAAATTTGTATGTTTTTTTTTTCCCCCGCAAAGTAAAGCATCATACAAGACTGACGCACAAAAGTAGTGAAAACAGCAGATCTACAAGCACACAACGCCTTGTGGTGCGAGACGTTGTGTGCTTGTAGATCTGCTGTTTTCACTAGTTTAGTTAATTTTTTAAATGATAAATACAAAACAAAGTTTTGGACATACAAGGTTTCCACCCGACAACGATGATATATAAGGCTTTTATAATTTTTTGCAGCTCCAGACAGATTTGTTTCGGGTTTTTTTGGTCCAATATGGCTCTTTCAACATTTTGGGTTGCCGACCCCTGTCTTAGCCACTTAAACCCCAGCATCCGTATCAGGGGCGCTGGAAGTGGGGTGCTGAGGGAGCTGCAGCTCCCCTGGTGATGGGGAGGAGAAAAAATCATTTTTCGATTGAGAAAAATAAAAAAATATTTTTCTCTTTTTTTCTCTTTTTTTTATATAGGCCTATATACACACACAGAGCTATATTAAAACATTAATGTATTTGACTTTGGGGAATAAAAATATGTTGAAAAAAGGTGTTTGATTATCACATGGTCACCTTGCCACCTCCGGTCAGAAGTCAGAAGAAATAAATCCCGCTTTGATGGCACACTAAAGTCTATTTATTTGAGAACTAGAAACTGTCTGTAGGCTCATTGTTGCAAACTAACACCGTTGTGTATGGGGAATAACAAAACAGTAGAAAACAAAAATAATACCTGATTTTGTATGTGTGCGTGAGTGAGTGACTGTGTGTGTGTGTGCGTGCGTGCTGTGTGTTGCACTGTGCGCTAAAAAAACTAGTAACTATACAGCTCCTTGTTACACCGTTGTGCGGGGAATAAGCACCCGAAACGTAATAAAAATAACCCAAAACCGGATAAAAATGTGAATTTTCGTGAATTTTGGCGCGCAGCCAAAGGCCGCACGCATGAACTCCTCCAGGCTCAGCTCCCCTTGGGATTTGAGAGTTCCAGCGCCCCTGATCCGTATTGTGGGGAAAGCTTTTACAGAAAATATCAGATCGACAAGTTCAGATTCTGAAGATATACTGTAGGTAATATAAAACAAAATATAAACCAGTCAACATGTGTTGGTTCCTCACTGGTTCAGCATCCAACCAAGCAGTGAGCTGCTCATCATGTGTCTGAATTAGGCCTCTAGTTTGAGAGGGAAAGCAGCAGAACAAGGAGACATGAGATACCTGCACATCACTGCTTGTTGGTTTGAACTCAGCAGGATGGATCAGGGCAGGAATTTCAGGGAGGCCACAACGGCCATGGCCGTCGTTGCCTGGTGTACAAGATACACTACACCACTATGATTCCCATATAAGTGACAAAATACTTTATAAAAACGTTAAGGATGTGCACAATTACAACACCGGAGGCAAGCGCCACAGATCACGTTCAACCCAGAGTCAAGTCAGTCAAAGGGTCAAACTCGTTCTCCTGCTATACCACCAAAATGTGGAACGCTTTACCGAAGGCCTTAAAGGAGTGTGGATCCCTAACATCCTGAAAAACCACTGGTACCACTGGAAACTGGTAAAAAACAAACCTAGCCCAGCCTTACCCTCCCCCTGACCCTTCTTTGTAAATATCTACAGTATACAATTTTTGTTCTTTTTTTTCTGACAATATCTACTGCATACTGTGTTCTATCTGTCTGTCATTCAATGTTATATGAGATACATAAAGGTTTCCTGTGCAAATAAGCCGAAAAGCTTACTAGGATCTCCTTTAGGTTGACCTTGTACCAGTGAACTGTACTGTCATGAAACTGTACCTTTTCCTATGCAAACTTCTAATAAAGTCTTCAATCAATCAATCAATCAATCAATCAATCAATCAATCAATCAATCAGAAGTTCCTCAGTCTGGCCTTGTGCTCCTCAAAAGAATGGCATGCCCTGAGGCCACAGTGGCCTTTCTCCCCTGTCTCTTTCTTGTCAAGACACCAGTGTCTTTTGTTGAGATTCTGAATTCTTAACTCCCCTGAACCCCATCTTTAAACCAATCCAGTGGTTTTGATTGGTGCAGGGCTGAGCATGGATCAGATTGTAAATAACTTAATCTATTTATTTCACTGCAGATAGTCTACATATTAAAATTTAAATAATCCTTAATCCTTAAAGGAGTAGTTCACACCCAAAATGACTTTTTTTCTATTGATTAGTCACGCCATGGAGCAGGGCAGGAATTTCAGGGAGGCCATGAAGGCCATGGCCGCCGTTGCCCCTCAGTTTGGCCTTGTGCCCCTAAAAACAATAGCATGACCTGAGACCACAGTGGCCTTAATGCCCCAGCTGACTGTATCACTTTCTCCTCTTGTCTCTTTCTGGTCAATATGTAGACAGTAGACACCAGTGTCTCTTTCTTGTTATGTAGACACCAGAGTGTTGAGATTCTGAATTCATAACTCCCCAGAGTCCCCATCTTTAAACCAATCCAGTGACTTTGATTGGTGCAGGGCATAGCAATTAGCATGGATATATTATTTATTTCACTACAATTAATTCTTTCAATGGAATAAGATCTTTTCTTATTTGATGGCCTTCCTGCCTTGGCATTTGGCCTTGTGCCCTGAAGAAATTTACAACACTAAAGGCCAAGTGGCCTTGCCCCTAAAATGACGAAATTCCAGGCCTGCCATGGAGACTAGAGTTCAATAATATTTTTTGGTTTTTGTCACATTCTTAAGACAAAAATTTGGTTCAAGTAAATTTACCCCCATTGATTCCGGATGGGGACCGGAACGAATGTGGGTAAATTTATTGTTATCACATTTTTGTCTTAGGAATGCGACAAAAAACTAAAAATATTATTGAACTCTAGTCTCCATGGCGTGACTAATCAATAGAAAAAAAGTCATTTTGGGGGTGAACTACTCCTTTAAATTAAATTAATTTTAATTTATTAATGCAATGTGCTAAATTCTTTTTTCATGGCTTTCCTGCCCTGGCATTTGGCGGACACATCACCAGGTCCTCAGGCCTTGCAAAGACCATCCTGCAAGGCACCGTACAAGGTGGCAGCCTGGCAGGAGACGAGGGAGACAAAGGAAAAGATGGGAAGACAACATGGGAGAATGGACTCACTTGAAAACTCAGTGAGGCAAAGAAAACAGATCCCGTCTGTTAGTGTACAGTGATCACACATTTAATTTGATGCTAGTTTATACAGCTTCTGTATAGTGAAAATGAAGCAAATAAAGAAAACAAATGGCAAATGGACAATAAAAGACATTGAATCTACATGTAGAGTATGTTAAAAAAAGAGGACTTTCTAATGTCATTGAAAGAAAATCTACTTTATGTCAAAAAGTTCATTTGTGGCTAATTTGCTTAGCAGGTTGTTTAGTGCAGGGATGGCTGAGGGGACAAAACTCCTGCTAAACTGTACCTTGTGCCACGTCAAGGTTCTGTATCGACACTCCGATGGTAAGAGGTCGAAGTAGCGATACAGAGGATGATCAGTGTCATTTGTTATGTGATGACTAATGTTGTAGGTAAATGAATAATACCTGCTGTGTAAATGTAAATTATAGTGAATTGTCCACTATATCCACATTTCTTTATTCAGGTTTTATTTAGTACTGGCATTGAGTACACAAGTATACACAACACTCCCCAATTGGTGACCTAGTTATTATTGCAACTTGTATCATTTCCAGACAATCCTGATAACAAGATATGATTAAAAAATAGATCAGTATTTCCTTATGATTTACCAGAAGAGTGTTGATAAGGAGTTGAACTTTGGTATTTTATATGACATTTCTGATTCGTGGAATTCAATACACAATGGAGACTGCTGGTCAATAGAATTAAGAGAAAGATGACATTGGATAAAACTGGATGAAAAACATAATTACAAAATCGTCAAATAGTTTGCTCTGAACCTTTGAAATACAGGGCAGGAATGTCAGGGAGGCCACAACGGCCATGGCTGTCGTTGCCTGGTGTGCAAGATACACTACACCACTAAGATACTCATGTACCTGGCAAAATACTTAAAAAAAGAGTGTAAATCCCTAACATCCTTTAAAATCGCCCTGAAAAACCACTTACAGGCGGCAAGCGCTCGTAACTGGTAAAAAAAAAAAAAAAAACTAGCCCAGCCTTACCCTCCCTCTGACCCTTCTTTGTAAATATCTACAGTATGCATGTTTTTCTTTTTTTCTGACAATATCTACTGCATAGTACTGTGTTCTATCCGTCTGCCATTCAATGTTATGTGAGATACATAAAGGTTTCCTGTTCAAATAAGCCGAAAAGCTTACTAGGATCTCTTACTAGGAACTTTACTGTAATGAAACTGTACCTTTTCCAATGCAAACTTCTAATAAAGTCTTCAATCAATCAATCAATCAATCAATCAATCAATCAATCAATCAAAAGTTCCTCAGTTTGGCCTTGTGCTCCTCAAAAGAATGGCATGCCCTGAGGCCTTTCTCTCCTGTCTCTTTCTTGTCAAGACACCAGTGTTTTGTTGAGATTCTGAATTCTTAACTCCCCTGAACCCACCTTTAAACAAATCCAGTGGTTTTGATTGGTGCAGGGCTGAGCATGGATCAGATTGTAAATAACTTAATCTATTTATTTCACTGCAGATAGTCTACATATTAAAATTTAAATAATCCTTAATTCTTAAATTAAATTAATTGTTTCAATGTACTAATTTTTTTTTTTTTAAAGATTTGTTTTTGGGCTTCTTATGCCTTTATTTGATAGGATAGTAGACTGACAGGAAATGGGGAGAGATGGGGAATGACATGTGGCAAAGCTCGTCCGGATTGGGAATCGAACCGGCGACGCCAGCAGGCATCATAGCCTAGTATGTAGTACGCGCCTTGACCACTAGGCCAGCGGGCGCCCCCCTAAATTCATTTTTATGGCTTTCCTGCCCTGGCATTTGGCGGACACATCACCAGGTCCCTAGGCCTTGCAAAGACCATCCTACAAGGCACCGTACAATGTGGCAGCCTGGCAGGAGACGAGGGAGACAAAAGAAAAGATGGGAAGACAACATGGGAGAACATGAAACTCAGCGAGGCAAAGACAACAGATCGTCTGTGGTGCCGATCCTCTGGGGTTATGGGATAGGTACCGGTACAGTGATCACACATTTAATTTGATGCTAGTTTATACAGCTACTGTATAGTGAAAATGTAGCAAATAAAGAAAACAAATGGACAATAAAATACATTGAATGTACAGTATGTTAAAAAATCACACCCGTGTGAACTGAGCGGTGGTTTACCCACCAACCACCAACTAACTGTACTGTATACTGTACTGTACCTAACTGTACTGTACTGTACATATTCTGTGTTCTATATCTATGAATTCGATGTGTTCTAGATCTATGAATTCTGTCACCTCCCCCCCAGGCTAGTCTCAACAGCACCCTCTTACCCACCAACCCCTCCCCCCTTCCCCCCTGTGTGTGTGTGTGTGTGTGTGTGTGTGTGTGTGTGTGCGTGTGTGTGTGTGTGCCTGGCCTGGCCTGGCCTGAAAACAGCGCCCCTCCCTTAACATGTGTGGTCATAAAAGGTACTACCACAGGCTTGAGGCTACATACAGACCCACCCACATACACGGATACACACACGGCCACTCTATGGAGACGGTGTGACCACCGCTCAAAAAGAGGACTTCATAATGTCATTGAAAGAAAAGCTACTTTATGTCAAAAAGTTCATTTGTGGCTCATTTGAGACCATTACATTATAATGAAACAGTGTTGTGTTTCAGAATGCTGAAGTAGTTTGAAGAATGTACTGTATGTGAATATAGGGTGCAATACTGTCTGATCAATTGATTTTCATGAGTGAGAACGTCAACATTATGAGTGAGCACTTTTTAAGATTTTTGTTGTTGTTTTGTATTGCACAATGTTTCTCTCTCATATTTGTGTTCTCTAGTCTAATGAACACTATATTATTTGATTGAGAAATAAGAAACTGACTTGGGGCAGGTCCATTATATCCTGAATGTCCTGATGCAATCTGACCTTGGATTTGTCCGACCAGGAAGCAATAAATCACAGACATCAATAACAGCAGTAAATGGTCATGGTCCATTTTATTCACGTGCAGGTTGGGGTTCAGATGTGTATATAAAGAGAACAGCTTCACCTCTCATCACAACACAAATCTACCTGATAGGTAGATTAGGTAAGACCTACACTGCTGTTGCTCTCTCTCTCTCTCTCTCTCTCTCTCTCTCTCTCTCTCTCTCTCTCTCTCTCTCTCTCTCTCTCTCTCTCTCTCTCTCTCTCTCTCCTTGCATTGCTTATAATATCTCATTCATAATAACTGTTGTAACAAAATTGTTTTGTCTTCAGATGTTAGAGCTGACTTCAAGAAAAAATATAACTCTGACTGTTTTGTCCTTTCTCTTTGTATCAGAAAAGTATCCATCCATATTATCATCTTCATCATCATCTTCATCATGAAGTCTCTCCTCATCCTCGGTGTTCTCCTCTGTGTTGCTCTCTGTGTGAGATCTGCAGCAAGTAAGACACTTCCATTGTAACACACTGAAATCCTGTCTGCATGCTCCTATGTCTCAAATATTCACTTACAGCTTAGATGCAACACTGCTTGATTTAGACACCATAGATGATGTGACAGTCAGTTCTAAATTAAGAATTATAATAAAAACAAAACTGTTTCTTTTTACTTTAGTTGAAACATTGGAGGCTACTGAAGAAAACATTCAGCCTTATGTCTCTGGTAAGTTTTACTAACATGTCACTGTGACAATGAAATATTATATGATAACATATATTTGTTGTATGGGAATTAATACAGCATACTGAGCACAGAGTGGTTCTCTCTCTCTCTCAGTGGAAGCTGAACATGAAGTAGAACTTGGACTCGCTCTTCCTCAAGGTAAAAAGATGAAGGGAAAATAAAACGTTTTCATTCAAAGTTATGTTAATAAGCACATGTGATGAAATATTAAAGTAATAAATCTTCTCTTTCAGAGGACCAGACTGATGTTATTGAAGAGCAACAGGAAACAGGACCTGAAGGTCTGTCTGTCTGTCTGTCTGTCTGTCTGTCTGTCTGTCTGTCTGTCTGTCTGTCTGTATGTCTGTCTGTCTGTCTGTCTGTCTGTCTGTCTGTCTGTCTGTCTGTCTGTCTGTCTGTCTTCTCTGTCTGTCTGTCTATCATTTACACATGTACTTATTGAATCATAACAATGTCTTAATGTGTGTCCAGGTCGTTTCGCTGTGTGTCCCTCTGGTTGGACCAAACACAGGGGCAGCTGCTACATGTATGTGAGCTCTGGCAGAACCTGGACCAGTGCAGCGGTAAAACCTTCTAACATTTATTGTAAAAAGTAAAATGTTAGAAAATGGTTAGTCAATAAAGTAATAGGCCAAGTAAAAGCATTGTTAGTACATATAATCTGAGGCATCACATATGATCTAATATGGTTGTCTGCCTGATCGGCTTCACCAAGTAACTGATAGAGTAATGGATATACTTGATGAACTTTATGAAAATGATCTGTTAAAACATAATCAATACTTGAATGGCTTTGCATCATCTCTCTCTCTCTCTCTCTCTCTCTCTCTCTCTCTCTCTCTCTCTCTCTCTCTCTCTCTCTCAGGCCCACTGTGCCAGTCTGGGTGCTTCTCTGCCATCTGTCCACAATGTGTGGGACTACAGCTTCCTCCAGGAACTCACTATGAGATCTGGATCCAATTCATTGGCCTGGATAGGAGGTCTCTACTTCCAGGTCAGGCTCTATTAAGCTTCTTAGGCCATGGCTACACGGAGCTGGATATTTCTGAAGCTAGACATTTTTTTGTGCTGTTGGGGCTTGCAGCCACACGAAGCTGGATATTTCGGCTGTGAAACTGGATATTTTTTAAACCGGATAAATAAGTGGAGAGATTGAAAAATATCCGATTCACTGGATCTGTGTAGACAGGGAACCCGGATATCTCTGAAGACTTTACTGTGTGTGTGCTTGTTAGACCTAGATATCTTTGTCGTGTGGACCTAGATATTTTTCTATGTGGATATCTGAGAAACCGGGATATATGAAATATCCAGCTCCGTGTAGCCATGGCCTTAGACTTCACCTTTATAACATTCTACTTCTATGTTATCAAGTAGAATTACGTCCACTTAAGTGACGTAACATTATTGACTTTACACTGTACCTGTGCAGGGCTGGAGGTGGGTGGACCAGAGCCGTTTTGACTACAGCAACTGGAGTTCTCAGAACAGTGTCAGCTCATACCAGTGCATGCACCTCAACACCCGTGGTAAGACACACACAGTTCCACTGTAGGCTGTAGTGGGAGAGCTGTCTGTATGCATGGTGCTGTTCTAGCCTACTTACTGCACACATTGACATTCAGAGGATTGGTAAAGTGTTTTGATGTTCTGCAATAGTTTACAAAGCTTATTGATTTATTCGTTTGTGTTTTAGCGGGCTGGTCCAATAATAACTGTGCCAATGGCTGGCCTTCCATCTGCATGAGGAGTCCAGACTCCTGCTGATCATGAAGAATGGATTCAAATGATCAATTATCAATAAACATAATGTGATGTAGATATTTGATTAACTACAAACATTACTGACTTCTTGCTTTTGTTTCATTTTCGTTGAGGACTCTCAACAGTAGTAACATAGTTTGAGTTGTTTTTAAAACCAGCATGGCAAAATGTCTTTAATATAAATGCTTGTTTCTTACATGTAACTAAATGTGTGTAATACAAATTATTATAGTTATTTATTTCATTTGAGTACATCTTGTACATCTGCTTTTTAACTGAAAACTATTGTAATGCAAAAATCTGATATTTCTGTCCAATAAATGATAAAGTGCAGTTCCATGTCATTCCTTTATTATAACATGAAAGCGAAAGGTGAACAACTGCTTAGATTATATCTAACATCTTGTACAAATCAATCAGCCCCAAACAAAGAACCTGACAACAATTTCAGAATGCTAAGATCTTAAAGGACCTCAATACAGGTCATCAATATATGTCATCATCTGTTCACAGCTTTGGTCAAATATACATGAATTTAACATTTAATATTTCTCAGTCATTAACATGTTACCTGCATGGCCATCAGAACTATCAGGAGAATTCCTGGGTGGTGGGGGTGTAGGGCCGGGGTGTCGCACCAAATTGAATGTTCTTCATTTTGACTGGGAACGCATTATTACGCATTATTTTGTGCTTTAACTATTGAAAAATAGCAGATATACAAGCTCACAGCGCGGCACCGAGTGCCACGCTGCGAGCTTGTAGATCTGCTATTTTTGAAAAATATTTCAAATCCTTCTAAGGTTTTTTTGAAAAACCTATGTTTCTATGTCAGTGGTGCTCATACTTTTTCATGTGAAGGACCATCAAAAGGATATGTATTTGGCCACGGACCCCCCATCTCAAAACATTTAGGGACCCCCCAGAAGCAACATTTAATATACAGATGTTCGCTTAAAAAAATACATATGTTCAAAGATTTGCACACATTTTCACGACTTTTCAAAAATAGCCGATCTACAAGCTCTGAGTGCCGCGCTGTGAGCTTGTAGATCTGCTATTTTTCAATAGCTAAAGTATAACATTATTAAGGCCCCTCCACCTTGGGCCCGAGTAACTCAGTCCCACTCCCTTTAATACCTCTATCCACCTGTTTCCGCGAGAATTTACTGTAGCATTATGTGTAGGACACATCTGGAGAACAGCTGACATACAAGCTCACGTCGCGTCGCAGATGCAACCGTTGTGAGCTTGTAGATCACACTCGGCTGCGACGGCGGAACTGCCGTACAGCTTCTACGCAATGCTCGATGGGACGTTGGAAACTTGTGGATAAAATAATAAACCAAGACAATTACTGTGTCAAACAAACTGTTCAAACAGCCATTGAGTAACAACATGTAATCCTGAACTCCAACAATTCCAAGTGCTTGTCAGTGTGAGTGGTCCCTGCAGTTCAAATAGGATTTTGGGGGGTTGCAGCCTGCACGTTTTGGGAACTATGGCATAGTAGATCTGTGTTGAACTTGGTGTGTTTGCAGGGCCCAGTTACTGGAACTTTACAGTGGCCCTGCTATTTTGATGTGCACAGAAGCCACTATTTTGTACCTAACTTTATTTGATAGAAAGTTTAGACAACAACCCTGGACTGTATCAGCTGTGGGACAGAGGCTTGTGCACAATTATGCATTATCTGTTGAGAGTCTGTTGATCCTGTTAAGAATGAATTGATTCTGAAATGTAATATGATGAGCGTAATACATTTACTAGGTGTTATATTTTCTCTCCACATCATCTATGGGGCGGCCATAGCTGAATGATTATAGAACCTGCTTAGGAAAACGGGGGTCCCAGGTTCAATTCTAGGCCTAATCTATGTCGAACTGTCTCTGAGCAACCAAGCCATTGCTCACTGCTCATAAAAGTTATAGGATGGGTAAAATGCAGAGGAGAAATTTGACGTATGTGCAAGTACATTGAATGTGGTACAGTATAACAAAATGTATAATACTGAAAGAAATTTAAAAAATATATATTAATTATCTGTATTTGTAGATAGTCATTGCACAAAGTCACAAAAAAGTAACAAAAGCTAAGTTAAATGTTAATTATGCAAGTGAAGATGTACTTAAATGAGATGTTGATTACAGCAAACAAATCGCACATCGTTTAGTGCACTGTCGTCTCCGCTCCCCTGAGGTGGCTCCATCTTGGTTTGGATCCCACAGATTCCCCCGTCGTTGCACACGTCACTAAAGTCTCCCCAGTGGCCCCAAGGCATGCCTGGAGCACGTATGATGCTCGTTATGCTGCCGCCACTGCACAAGAACTGGATGTCATTGACAGCTGTGTCATCCCTGTTACCCTGCTGAGGCTCCACACTCAGCTGGAAGGCCGTAAGCACGCTCCCTGATCCACACCAGTGTACGTGTGTCCAGTCACCCCAGCTAGGATAAAACCACAGGAACGTTACACATATGTGTCCCAATTTGGCTGGGAGCCAGTCATTGGATTTTTATTCATTTTCATTTTCTCATTTCATTTGAAAGCTGGGGATCATAGCTACAAAATGATATATTGGTTGTGGAGATTGACCCAACAGTTTTGAAGATATGGCTTATAGAATGATGCCATGCTGAAATACTACTTTTGAGATATTCAAGTTTTAAATAAATGTCTAACCTGCAAATGACCTGACGATCTCTCACATTAATTAAAAAAAGTCTTATTTACATGCAGAGTTGAGCTCTGGCGTTTAAGTGAAATGTAGCCTGAAATCTATGAAATGCTTTAGTGGCTTTATCACATTTTAGTAAAAAAAAAAAAAAAAGTATTTTCAGTCCCTGTCTAAAGCTGTACTTTCCGAGATGACTGGCTCTCAGTGAGATTGGGACACATATATGTACAGTATACTGTACATTCCATAAACTCTACTCTAGAGTCTAAATCAGGGGTTTTCAAAGTGGGTGACAGGGCACCCTGGGGTGCCGCGACGGCAGTCCAGGGGTGCCGCAAGATAATTTGATAATATTTTGAATTTATTTGGACACTTAAAATATATATTTAATATCATTTTAAACTCCAACCAACTCCAATCGAATGAACCTGGAACAGGAAACGGGTATGCCACCTTGTGAAAACTGGGACCATATTGTTTATGCACAGAGCCGACACCAGTTACTGTATTTAAAAGTTCACCTTTGTGCAAATCATATGACTGCAGCGTCACACAGAAGTTAAGGCAGTTACAGACAAACGTTTCAGTGGTGTGACAATCATACTTACTGTCCAGCGTTTGATTCAACGGTCCAAACTTGATGTGGGTTGCTCGCATCAGCATCATTCAAGACACAATAAAGGCGAATGCCGTTTACTGCGCTGTCATCACCGTTAGGGTGGCCCTGATAGGGCTCCACCTGTAAGAGAAATGCAGAACAATAAGAGAATAGAGAAAACACAAAGATGACCTATACCAGCCAAAGGTTTTGGCATTGTGCATAGCAAATGTAGAACACAAATCCACCAATTCAACCAATATCATTGGTTGTGGTAGTGGCTTTTTGCACTTGGCCCATGTTTTCATTAAATCTGCCACATTGCTGCATGACATGCTGCAAAATGAACGATTTACTCTAATCAAGGTCACACACAAATTTGAAGTTGCACATTAAATCTTTACAATAATCAATGAAAAGAATATTTTAAATGTTGGCATAGAAGTCACACCACCCAATGTGAAATGGTCAAGGTCATGGAAAGTGACATAAAAAGATATCCTTCGGGCTGGCGGAGACAATAAACATGCTATATTAAACTGTAATGTAAAGAGTAAATTGTCTCACCCAAATGCTGAAGCCCCTAGCGTATGTGCCATGTGGGCACATCTCCAAATTGGCCCAGCTGCCCCACACTTGGCCATTATTGACACCGAGAGTTTTGTAGTATCTCCTAAAAGAACGACCTGTTGACATACATTATTAAGACATACGTGTATATACTGTATATCGTCAGTGTCGGGCAGAAACCTTGTATCTCCAAGTTTCAGATGTGTAAATTGTTTCGCAAAGCAAAGCCCTACTTCATCATACAAGGCCGTCGCACACAAGTAGTGAAAACAGCGAGGCGTTGTGTGCTTGTAGATCGGCTGTTTCCACTAGTTTCGTTCATTTTTAAAATGATAAATGCAAAACGAACGGTCTTGGACATACAAGGTTTCCACCTGACAACGACAATATATATAAGATTCAATTAGAAAATGTATTAAATGTATACAGTAAAATGACAGACAGACAAAAAAGACAGACAGACCTTGAGGTCCTGTGTCCTGGTGCTCTTCAATTACAGCAGTAATGTTCAGTTTTGCTTTTTTATTCCAATGCAATGAATACATGTCATCACATAACATATAATTAGGACAACAGAGGGAGAGAGATAGAGAGATCTAGGAGCGGTTAGCACTGCTCAAAATTATAATTCTTACATATATTTACGGCTGACTTAGACTGTCTAGAACAGGGGTATTCAACTAAATTGTTCAGAGGGCAGCACTAACACCCCCTCAAGCTAAAGACAGAATGGGACTGGGAACGCAATATCATGTTTTTAGAACGTTCAATGATCCTCTGCATGTTTGGAACAATATGTGTGAGCAGGCTTTCTCTGTAATGAACATTAATAAATCCAAACTGCGCTCACAGATGGCACAACTACATGAAATTATGAAAGTTACAACTGTTCAGAATCTTGTACCTGATGTTGAAGTTATTGTAAAAACAGTATTTTTGAGATGTTTTGAGCTTGAGACCAGGTAATGTGTTTCACTTCAAATTGAATTGTTTTACTTAAAAATGTTTTATTTAGGCTGTTTCATTTGCATCTAAGCTGTAAGTGAATATCTGAGACATACAGTAGGCACATGCAGACAGGATTTCAATGTGTTACAATGGAAGTGTCTTACTTGCTGCAGATCTCACACAGAGAGCAACACCGAGGATGAGGAGAGACTTCATGATGAAGATGATGATGATGAAGACAATCTCGATGGATAATTGTCTGGTACAAAAAAGAGAAAGGACAAACCAGTCGGTGTTACAGTATGTTTTTCCTGCAGTCAGCTCTCTGTCGTCACCATTTCAGTGACCATTCATTTTAAGAAAGCCTTGCCATACTGTATACAGTATGGCAAGGCTTTCTTACAATGGAATTTCTTCCTGCCACATATATGTGGCAGGAGCCTACAGTATCTCCTGCTTACTGTATGTAGCGTGAGGCGGCCTCAGACAAACCATGAAGTACACCCCACTGTATATGCCAGTATGTCGCAGGGACCAAGCAGGAAGGTATTATTTGTGTTCCATTTGGTATGACCCAATGCCAGGGCAGACAATCTCTCTCACAAGCTTACATTTTGAAACTTTTATTTATTCTCGAAAAGAGCATTGAGGTTCACCCTCATTTGCAATGCTGACGAAATTACATACACAAAGATTACAACAATTAGCATACAAATATAAAACAACAACAATACAAAACATAGAATAAAACATCATAGAGAATTAGTAAGTTAAAAACAATTGCATACTGAGGTATAGGGAGATCTAAGAGTATGTTATTAAATTGTCCATAGGATATTGGAGCATTCATTTTTAGCGTGAGTTGTAGAGTGTTCCATGAGTCGGGAGCATCAAAGCAGAAAGCTGATTTACCTGGTAAGTATTTCTTTTACAATCTATCAATATTCTGATATAGGGTGGCCATTTCCCGTCAATAGCCTTAAAAATAAACTGGTACCAGTGTCTTGTTCTTCTTGCAAGCAACAATTGTATCGAATAATAATTCTATAATGAATAATGAAGTAAAGCAGTTAAACAAAAGCATGCATTGAGTGAGTGAGTGAGTGAGTGAGTGAGTGAGTGAGTGAGTGAAAGAGTGAGTGAAAGAGTGAAAGAGTGAGTGAGTGAGTGAGTGAAAGAGTGATTGAGTGAAAGCGTGAAAGAGTGAGTGAGAGAGAGACCTATGTATGTCAGGTATCAGGTAGAGTTGTGATGAGAGGTGAAGCTGTTCTCTTATATACACATCTAAACCCTAAACGAATGAATGGACCGTAACCATTTACTGTGTGATTGCTTTATTGCATATCCAAGGTCCTTTCCAAGGCATAACAGAATATAAAACACAAATGAGTTCCTTATTGAGCATTTTTTAGGTTTCATATAAAGCTTTTGACTGATTAGGTGCTCTGTCTACCTCCTTTATTTTGTCTAGATAGATTTTTCTATGCATTTGATGTATTGATGTTGATGTATTGATGTTGATGTATTGATGTTGTATTACCTTGCTTATTGTAAGTCGCTCTGGATTATGAGCGTCTGCTAAATGCCTAAATTGTAAATTGTATTGTGTTCACTGGAGAAACAAGTTTTTTGAATCTCATATTTAGTAGCCTTATTAATGGAATTACTTTTAAATTGACGTTTTCATCCCAATGTCATTAAAGTTACATTTGTGTGCTGTGGTGGTTCGTTCAGACACCGCCCGCCAGGTAGGCCCTGCACGTCGGAGAAGCGCACCCTGGATGGGAGAGCGAGGCCCAGCAGAGTAGCGCACAGTGTGGGCCAAGTCATTGAAGGGCGTTACCTGCCGGCCCACATGCTTCATCAGGCACAAGCATATGCACCTGTGGGGTACTCCAAACACAGGGTGCATAAATAGAAGCCTCGCTCTCTCCCCCAGTCTGTGCTGGGACTCCGACAAGCGAATACATGGGCAGACAGGCGGTAAGGAACCACCATATTTCTCCCTCCACCGCATATTTCTGTGTAAAGCGCATTATAGTAATATTCCTTCTACTCATCACTTTTAGGCTGGACCGGGAGCGGACCTTCACTGAGGAGTGTGTACCTACCACTGAGGAGTGCGTACCGAACCTCTGGAGAGAGAGTACTCAGGCGACCTGTGGAGAATGGACCTGGAAAAGGAGGAAGCAGCCTTACCAACCGGACCCCCAGGGAGCCACCCCAATTCCTATTTTGTTGAGTAGTACTCACTTCCCTTTAAAAACATACCTTGTGTCCAACCATTCTCTGGCCCTAGGCCCAATGTTCCCTCTAAGCTGCGCACTACTCAGGACGCTGTCGCGCACAACAAATCTTTGTAGCGCACGGCAGATTTAACACTGATAGATTTGTGAAATGTAGTTGATTATTTTGTGGTACTCAGTCTCTGCCTGCATATGCTTAACATAGACAGCACTAGGTGTCTCTTCTTTCTGGCTCTCTCGCTCTGGCTCTCTCTCTCTCTCTCTCTCTCTCTCTCTCTCTCTGTCTCTCTGTCTTTCGGTGCCTCCCCCCTCTCGCCAAATTATCTCCCTCTCGCTCTCGCTGTCTCCGTGCACCCGTCTCTCGACGGGTGTCTCTCGATTCTCGCTCGCCTCCTTTGCCCCCACTCTCTCTATCTCTCTCACACACGCACGCACGCACTTGTGGTAAACAGAGACTTCTGTAGGACCACTACTTTATTGTTTTATTGCCGTCATAAAACTTTCTCACATCTTCTATGTGTGCATTAACGTTAGCAACAGCGTCAGCGTGGCTGTAGGGCAGGCTACCAAAACAAAACAAACGCATGTGCTTTGCATTGCGTATCAGAAGCTCAAAGGAGTGGACCATGGTTGCTTATGTGCAGTTTCATAAAGACGTCCCCCGCCTGTGCACAGCAGAGATTAGACCTACAGTACACAGTACTCCTCCATCCAGTTTCCAGGTATGAACTATATAAACTGCAATGTTTCTCTGGAGCTGACGAGCTTGGCTTCTCTCCTTCACGACGAGTTAACAAAAATAACTCCAGTCCCATAATGCATTGGTCTCAAAGTGGGTCCAGGGACCCCCGGGGATCTTGAGGTAGTTCCAGGGGTCCCCAGCAAAAGTTAGGAACCAAATGGACCCTTATGTAACTCAGAGTGTACACATGGAACCACACACTCAGAGTTAAATTAACTTGATTTTATAACAAATGTAAATTGGGGTCTCATTGATAGAAATGCCATTAAATGGAGGTCCATAGCCTAATGCATGTCAAATAGGGGGTCTTTGACATTAAAAAGGGAATCACTTCTAAAGCCATACAAATATTATCTTATGGGGGTCCCTGGGATAGCTTTTGCTATAATGCTTTGGACTGTATTTTATTCATAATAATGACACTTCTTAGTGATGGCTAACCTTCTTTAGACGTGTCAATATGTCAATGTATTGTTATTTTGTAGACTCATATTTAGGCCCATTGTTTGTATTGTATTTACACAACATGTTGTCAACATGTGTATATACTATATAAGATAGATAGATACCTTTATTATCCCAAGGGGGAAAATCAGTCTGTAGGCCTAATGAATAATAATGGATATAAAACCCTTTTTCCCCCGTCTTTTTAAATGTAACAGTCCTATAGTAGCCTACAGTTTCTTAACAGTAGTCGAATAAGCCATAACTTGACATGACTTGATGCACTGGCGTAGTAGGCTATACCTACTATATATCGTGCACTCGACATATGTTGCTCATCGGTGCTCAAGTTGTGCTCAGAAGGTTGGAGTGTTTGCTCAGACCGAAGAAAAATTAGAGGGAACATTGCCTAGGTCCATTAATCCCAGTGTTTAGTTTGTTTAGAAGATAGTGAATCGGTTGGATTTATTTGAGAGCGCGGTACCGTGCCTTACCTGTCACCTGTAGAGAGAAATACTCACCTATTACCTGTGGGAAAGAAATACTTTACCTGTCACCCGGGGAGAGGAATACTCACCTATTACCTGTGGGAAAGAGATACTTTACCTGTCACCTGTAGAGAGGAATACTCACCTATCACCTGTGGGAAAGAAATACTTTACCTGAACAATACTCACCTATTACCTGTGGGAAGAAAACCCCTAACTGACTCTTACCTACCCCTGGCCCCCCAAGAAGAGAAGAGACTGCAGCCCCTGCCCGGGGAAGAACCTATGTTGAACTGTTTAACCCTAGTTTGATTCATTCATATTTATGTTGCACATTTATGCTACGTTGCATTTACCTGCTGTTGAAATCTGAAAATTGTTAATAAATGCCCGGAGTTGGCAACACTGTCCTGCTCTCTTGTGTCTGGTTTGGGTTCAGTCACCACAGTGCAAAGCTGCTCACAATGTTGCTGTTTGGTATGTTCTCTCTCATGAGATTCTGTTTATTAGTCAAATTCACATACAGTGCCAGTTCAAACTACTTTACATTCTGAAACAAAAATTATTTAAGTATGTCGGGAAAGGCTTATTGTCGGTATCAGACGATAATGTGGGAGTCTGTCCCTGTTACAATGCACTAGACATGCCTTGGTGTCATCTATGAATATGTTATCAGACTGGATGAGACATTGATGCACTCCACTATGAAGGAATCATGAGCTCTTATCTCTGAATATTATTTTGTAATCATAACTGCCTGGATAAAACATGGATGCACTGTTTTACTTTCTTTGATACAGCGATGTTGCTTGACCTAATTTACGGGTGCACTTTCCCCTGTAAACAATAAAAACATAATATGTGCTTTTTCTTTGTTTCATTGTATTTGCCTGCAGACCCTCCACTCACACATTGGAATTCTACTTATCTGCAGACAAAGCAAACAGTTGAGATGTGCCATTATTATATTATGTAATATTTCAGATTGTAAGTTGACATGAAGACACAACATACAGTACATGGCATAATAAAATATGAAATAATTCTGATGAAAAAAAAAAACACAACAGTGTGTTTTTGGATTGTACCTTTTGACCCACAAGATGTCAGCCTCCAGGAAGAAACGTCAAATATAAAGGGAATACATAATTGCTCATACGTCTAATGAAGTACGGTCAACCTCCTAGACACATGAAAAACAGGAAAAGTACAAAACTATGGCACCACCTGTTTAATGACTGATGTACTGTAATTGTAGAACAGTGAATGTGAGATGTTGCCTTTAACAGGGTTAACAGACTCTCTAATGAATAATTGTGTAAAAGCCTTTCTCACACAACTGATTCAGGCCAAGGTTGTTGTCGCAACTTTCTATCAAGTCAAGTTAGGTTCAAAATAGCCTAAAACCAAATAAAGTGGCTTCTGTGAATAGCTATAGGCTATAATAGTTCGGACTGCACATCAAAATAGCAGGGCCGCTGTAAAGCTCCAGTGAATGGGCCCTACAAACACACCAAGTTCAACACAGATCTATTCTACACCAGACCTGGGCATTGTGCAGCCCTGGGGCCGTAAGCTGCCCTTTGGTTCACTCTGACCGGCCCATGTAGGGTTAATGGCAAAAGACAAAATAAACACATTTTCAAATTTTACCTCATGCATGGACTAAAGCTCCATTGTTTTTTATTTTGAAGTGTTTTATTCATGTACATATGGACGCAATGCGTATCAGCACATGTGAGTGATCATTGGATCGTTGTCTCAATAACAAGCAGGTGGTCAGACTGGTCACAAGTCAAGACGACCTGCCTTATCTTACCTATCAAAAATGTCGATGCCGAATGCCGGGTTTTCAAAAAAAAATTGACTGCTAAGTATTTATTTACTGAAGTCGGAGGTAAAGCCGTGTGTTTAGTTTGCGGGGAGCACATCTAGCACTGCCTTTTGGCCCGGACCTCCACAATATTTTCTGTTGTTCATGTGGCCCCATGGAAAAAATTATTGCCCACCCCTGTACTACACCATAGTTCTCAAACCTTTCAGGCCGCAACCCCTCAAAATAGTCATATTTGAACTGCAGGGACCACCCACCCTGACAAGCACTGTGAATTGTTGAAATTCAGGAATTACATTTGGTTTGTCTCAATGGCTGTTTGATAATTCTTTTAGTATTGTGTGTTGATTACTTTTGACAAACTGTAGTGATGGTCTTGGTCTTGTTTTATTCTTTTATTGGTATTAAAAAGGTCTTAACCTTGGGAGTCAGGATCATTTATTAGGGCTGATTAATTTGTACTTGTTAAGATGTTACATATCTAAACAGTTGTTCACCTTTCACTTTGTGTTCTAATAAAGGAATGACATGGAACAGCATTTTAGAATATTGAGTTATTATTTATTGTACAGATATTTATATTACAGACATTTAGCCATGTTGGTTTAAAAACAACTCAAACAATGTTATTACTGTTGAGAGTCCTCAAGATAGCACACATTCTAACTGAGCAATGATTGTAGTTTATCAAATAGCTATATCACATTATGTCTTGAACAATCTGTTCGAGAGACACATTGTATTTGTATCCATTCTTCATTATCAGCAGGAGTCTGGACTCCTCATGCAGATGGAAGGCCAGCCATTGGCACAGTTATGATTGGACCAGCCCGCTATAAAACACAAAAGAATACATCAATAAGCATATCCATGTAAACTACTGCATGACAGTCCAAAAGACTTTGTGATGACCAGTCCTCTGAATGTCAATGTGTGAAATAAGTAGGCTACAGATTCACGAATAGTGATTCTTAGTATTCGAATTATTCAACCTGAAAGTATTCGAATAGTCGAATATTCGACAGGACTGGCCAAACTGTCAAATATTAAGTAAGCAAGAGGCGAACATTGTGAAAATAGCAGATCTACATGCTCACAACACCTCGCAACGCAAGGCGTTGTGAGCATGTAGATCTGCTATTTTCACAATATTTATCTGTAGAACCGAGTCACATTAAATGTAATACCTACAATACCAATTGCTTGTCAGGGTGGGGGTCCCCAGTTCAAATATGTTTATTTTGGGGGTCACGGCCTAAAAAGGTTTGAGAACCCCTGGTATAGAGCATTAACAAATTCATCCACCAGGGGCATTGACAACTCATTCTTATGACTTCCTATCTAGCCAAGCTTTATAAACTATATATATATTTTTTAAATAAAACAATAAAAACATTTAAATAAGCGAATATTCGACTTCGGTGAACAACGTTGAATAGTGACTTTGATATTCGAATATTCGAATATTGAATATATGAATATGAATGCCCTACTATAGAACAACACCATGCATACAGACAGCTCTCCCAGTTTAAGCACACTACATTAAAGCTACAGTGGAACTGTGTGTGTCTTACCACGGGTGTTGAGGTGCATGCACTGGTATGAGCTGACACTGTTCTGAGAGCTCCAGTTGCTGTAGTCAAAACGGCTCTGGTCCACCCACCTCCAGCCCTGCACACAGGTACAGCGTAAAGTCAATAATGTTACATCACTTTAGTGCATGTGGTTCTCAACCTGTGGGTCCTCCCAGGGGGGTCTCCAGATGTTTAACTTAATGTGCAACATTGTTTTCTCACTCAGCAGTAAACAAACCAACACGTTTAAGTGTATAGAGGATGTCTGCACATTTTTTAAAGTGACAATTTAAGGACCTTTTAAAACCTCTTAAATTACAAATTAAACATCTGCCAAATTGTCAAATATTAGAGGCAGAAATTGACAATCTACATGACGTTGTAAGCATGTAGATCTGCTATTTTCACAATAGAACCGTGTTATACAAAATGTAATGCCTCAACTCTTATTAGATTAGATTCTACTTGATAACATAAAAAAGCTGAAGCTTAATAGAGCCTGACCTGGAAGTAGAGACCTCCCATCCAGGCCACTGAGCCACCAGATCTCATAGTGAGTTCCTGGAGGAAGCTGTAGTCCCACACATTGTGGACAGATGGCAGAGAAGCACCCAGACTGGCACAGTGGGCCTGAGAGAGAGAGAGAGAGAGAGAGAGAGAGAGAGAGAGAGAGAGAGAGAGAGAGAGAGAGAGAGAAATGATGATGATGATGATGATGATGATGATGATGATGATGATGCAAAGCCATTAAAGTGTTGATTATAATGTTTTAACAGATCATTTTCATAAAGTTAATCTAGAATATCCGTTACTCTATCTATCAGTTACTTGCTGAAACTGATCAGACAACAACCATATTAGGTCAGGTGATGCTTCAGATTACATGTAATGCTTCTACTTCTTACTGTGACTAATCATTTTTTAACATATTACTTTTACAATAAATGTTTTTACCGCTGCACTGGTCCAGGATCTGCCAGAGCTCACATACATGTAGCAGCTGCCCCTGTGTTTGGTCCAACCAGAGGGACACACGAAGAAACGACCTGGACACACATTAAGACATTGTTATGATTCAATAAGTACATATGATAGACAGACAGACAGACAGACAGACAGACAGACAGACAGACAGACAGACAGACAGACAGACAGACAGACAGACAGACCTTCAGGTCCTGTTTCCTGTTGCTCTTCAATAACATCAGTCTGGTCCTCTGAAAGAGAAGATTGATGACTTTAATACTTCACCATGATGGCAGAAACATTACATGTTGCATCAGATAGGCATTTCCCTTCATCTTTCTACCTTGAGGAAGAGCAAGTTCAAGTTCGACTTCAGGTTCAACTTCCACTGAGAGAGAGAAATAAATAGAGAGAGAAAACACATGTTGTGCTCAGTATGTAATTCCCATACAACAAGTATATATATTATCACAATGACATGTTAGCAGAATTTACCAGAGACATAAGGCTGGATGTTTTCTTCAGTAGCCTCCAATGTTTCAACTAAAGTAAAAAAGAAACAGTTGTGTTTTTATTATAATTCTTAATTTAGAACTGACTATTGACTGTGTCTAAACCAAACAGTGTTGCATCCAAGTGAATATTAGAGACATAGGAGCATGCAGACAGGATTTCAATGTGTTTCAATGGAAGTGTCTTACTTGCTGCAGATCTCACACAGAGAGCAACACAGAGGAGAACACCGAGGATGAGGAGAGACTTCATGATGAAGATGATGATGAAGATGATAATATGGATGGATACTTTTCTGATCAAAGAGAAAGGACAAAACAGTCAGAGTTATGTTTTTTTCTTGAAGACAGCTCTAACATCTGAAAACAAAACAATCTTGTTACAATAGTTATTATGAATGAAATATTATAAGCAATGCAAGGAGAGAGAGAGAGAGAGAGAGAGAGAGAGAGAGAGAGAGAGAGAGAGAGAGAGAGCAGCAGTGTAGGTCTTACCTAATCTACCTATCAGGTAGATTTGTGTTGTGATGAGAGGTGAAGCTGTTCTCTTTATATACACATCTGAACCCCAACCTGCACGTGAATAAAATGGACCATGACCATTTACTGCTGTTATTGATGTCTGTGATTTATTGCTTCCTGGTCAGACAAATCCAAAGTCAGATTGCATCAGGATATAATGGACCTGAGCCAAATGAGTTTCTGATTTCTCAATCAAATTTGTGTTTACTAGAGAACAGAAATATTAGAAAGTGCAATGCATTAAAAAAAATGTTCTTGTATTTAGTAGACCTACTTTTAAACTGCCGTTTTTATCAAAATTCAATTAAAGTCAAATTTTGGAAAATCAATTGATCATCCAGTATTGCACCCTATATTCACATACAGTACATTCTTCAAACTAATTCAGCATTCTGAAACACAAAAAGTCCTCGTCAGTCCTCTTTTAATATACATGTAGATTCAATGTGTTTTATAATTGTCAATTTGTTTTCTTTATTTGCATCCTTGTCACACATACAGTGGCTGTGTAAACTAAACTGATCTTTCCACAATTAAATGTGTGATCACTGCAGTCGTTGGAGCACCAGACGGTCTGTTGACCACCTCTCTCCTCCCCTCTCTGTCCCTGGCAGCTGTCATTGCCTCACTGAGTTTCAAGTGAGTCCATTCTCCCATGTTGTCTTCTTGCCACCTTGTACGGTGCCTTGTTGCGCAGGATAGCCTTTGCAAGGCCTGAGGACCTGGTGATGTGTCTCACCAATCAAAGTCGCTCGATTGGTTTAATGATGGGGTTCAGGGCAGTTAAAGCCTCGATCAGAGTCGGCTCTGCGGTGGAAGGCTATCCACCGCAGTGTAGTCTTTTTGAGTCATGAAACTACGTTACGTCATTCCTCGCGGTGAAGAGCTTTCCACCACGAGTCCCGACACATCTCTCTGTTTTTACTTTCAGACAGATAGGCTCTTCACCCCGTTCACTGATTGGTCGATCTAGACCAGTCAGTCACAGTGAATAGGACTTCACCGGACTGACTATGATGGCCTTCACTTATTTTCTGACTTGAGGTGGAAAGCTTTCCACCTCAAATTTGCGTTGGATAGCTCTTCACCGCAGACTCTGATCGAGGCTTTAGAATTCAGAATCTCAACAAAAGACAAGCCAAGAAAGAAAGAGAGAGAAAGTGGTACAGTCAGCTGGGGCATTGACTCTCAAATACCTGGAACGCGCCCGAGTCGCGTTAGATTTTAACCACTTTAACCATGATTTTATGCTTTAACTTTAGAAAAATAGCAGATATACAAGCTCACAGCGCGGCACCGAGTGCCGCGCTGCGAGCATGTAGATCTGCTATTTTTGAAAAATCGTGAAAATGAGTGCAAGTCTTTGAATATATTTGACCCGATCTTTGACCCGACTTCTAAATCCTTCCCCTAAATCATGCTGTTCTCAAACCTTTTCATGTCAAGGACCCCCAAAATTACAGGTATTTGGCCACGGACCCCCATCTCAAAATATGTTGTTCCAGGGACCACCCAGAAGTAAATATTTGAGTTACAAATGTTGGCTTTTAAGTAGATATATTCAAAGACTTGCAAAAAAAAATCATGATTTTTCAAAAATAGCAGATCTACAAGCTCACAGCCGCGCTGTGAGCTTGTATATCTGCTATTTTTCAATAGTTAAAGCAGTAATAATCCTAGGCCTAAATGGGCATTAAGGCCACTGTGGCCTCAGGGCATGCCATTGTTTCACTGCTGTGTGCAAACCTACAAGCAGTGAGGTGCAGGTATAGTATCTCATGTCCTTGTTCTAGAGCAGGGGTCTTCAACGTTTCCAGGCCAGGGACCCCCAATCTGATGGGGAGATGGAGCAGGGACCCCCCTTACTTGATTGTAATAATTAAACTACAAACAACATTAAAAAAGTATAATTTAAAATACTTTCATTGAAGCCTAATCTGTATTAAAGTATAGATTGATTAAACATATGTCTTTTTATTAAATAATTACAATCAATGGAAAGCTGTCCTGTGAAAAAAACGAAAATGTCACTTACAGTAGGCCCTTTGCGCTCCAAGCCCTCGATATATTGTATATGTATGTATAAAATTGTGTCTCTTGTGTATACACAATACACATACCATGTTATTGTGCATTCAATACTATGCTATTAAAATAATACATATATTCATGCTTTTATTTTAAAAATGGATATAAAGTGGCCGTACCACTGTCATTTATAAACATACCTTATTAACTGAGAACCAATGTCAATACAATCAATCCATCACTAACAATCTGTCAATTGCACAATAATCATGTATAGGCCTACAAGCTATTCAAAAGAGACAGAATCATGCTATTTGTTTTAAGACAAATTACAAGTTTTTCTTTCTTTTTAAAAATAACAAATAAGAAATATATAAAATGTTTTTTTTTCTCCAACAATTTTCTGGGACCCCGTGCAGTATCCTCGCGGACCCCCTAGGGGTCGCGGACCCCCTGTTGAAGACCCCTGTTCTAGAGGCCTAATACAGACACAAGATGAGCTTGGTTGGATGCTGAACCAAGTGAGGAACCACCACGTGTACCATGATCAGTGATGTGAAGTCATTTCATTACATCACTAATATCTAAAGTAGTCTTCAAACAGTTAGGATATACTCACTTGTTCTGCCTATTTTCCCCATCACTGCCATCATCATCAATGCTTATAATATGGTTTCTTTTGGGCAAGAAAACTTTGGTTAGTGATAAAATAACATGAATACAGCTACTTTCACAAAAGTGGAATATTTTAGTTTACCCTAACCCTAACCCTTTAGTCTTCAGAATCTGTCCTTGTCGATCTGGTATTTTCTGCAAAAGCTTTCACCACAATATGGGTTTATGTGGTTAAGAGCATCATTAGATGAATTCAATTGCATTGCGTGTTCAAAGTAGTAAACATCCTTCCTCTGTAGTTGTTGTTGAATAGATATCATATTTAGACTCTAAAGATTGTTTTATATCAAAGGTGTATTTCAAAGGTTCAGAGCAAACTATCCAACAGTTTTGTGATCATGTTTTCATCCAGTTTTATCCAATGTCCTTGGTGTATACCATGTATCAGAAATGTCATATAAAATGCCAAAGTTCAACTCCTTATCAAAACTCTTCTGGTAAATCATAAGGAAATACAGTTCTATTTTTTAATCATATCTTGTTATCGTGATTGTCTGGAGATGATAAAAGTTGCAATAATAACTAGGACACCAATCGGGGGTTGTGTACAGTATATTACATCAATGCCAGTCCCAAATAATACATGAATAAAGAAATATGGATATTACCCACTGGACAATTAGCTATAATTTACATATTATTATATTATTCATGTACACCATTCAGGCATCACCACACTCACCAACATACCAAACTTTCTTTTTCAGCAACAGTCATATTTTCTGTCTATAGATTAATATAGTATAAAAACAGGTAATTATTTTCCCAGTCAAAAAGTACTGATCCAAATAAAAGAACAATACTGTATCTATAACAGCATGAATAATAATAAGAGAAATATTAACATCAATCATTCAATCAATCAAGAGTCAAACTCTGGTTTGTGTATGCTCATGGACATGACAATCACTGATGTTTTATGTGCTTTGCAAATAAGTGCACTGCATTTTAGAGCCACAATTCCTATCCGTCTTGGTGTCATCTATGAATATGTTATCAGACTGGATAAGACATTGATGCACTCCACTATGAAGGAATCATGAGCTCTTATCTCTAAATCTTGTAACTGGCTTGTAAGTGCCATTATTGTGATTAAGGTTTTCTGCTGCTCACCACCTACAAGGCACTGCACAACCTGGCTCCCTCCTCTGTCTTTGCCCTCCTCGAGCCACATGTGATGTCCCATACTGTTCCCTCAGGTCCAGACTCCTAAGACCAGACTCCTAAGACCAGACTCCATACCTGGGTCGACAAGGCCTTCTCTGTGGCTTCCCCCTCCCTCTGGAATGCACTCCCCAAATATTTCAGAGACGCCCCGAAAACCCACCTGTTTGGAATAGCCTTTCCGAGATGACTTTGATTTCAATTAGTTATTCTTTGTGTTTCACTGCTTTTATGCTTATCTGAGTTTTCCTAGTAAAGTTTTGTGTCCTCTTGCCTGGCCCCCACACACATGTAAAGTGTCTTTGACGTCTCAGAAAAGCACTATATAAATCCCAGATATCATATTATTATTATTATTATTATTATTAGTGTTGTTGCCCAACAGGGCAACACACTGTGACTTTATTTTTAGGGCCCGAGCACTGCATGGTGCGACGCCCTATTGTAATTGTAAAGATTATTCTTCTCCGAAATGAATCGGGAAAATGAGGGCCTAAACATACCCAAACACACATCACAAGTGGCAAAAAATAAGTGTTTTTAAAATTCACAAAAAAGGGGCGTGGCCTTAACTCACTTAGCGCCGGTCGACTCCTAGATCGACTATGTTATTATGGACGTCCCTGCCGATCGACTTTAATCGACTTTTATATAAAAGCATTGTTTAAGCATTTATTTGGGTTAATAGACGGAGCAAATCGGTTTCCTTACCTTCAGCTGGTAATAACACGAGACCGTGAAAAAAAAAAGGATACGATTATGACGTCACCGCTAAACCAGGCCTTCCTGTTTACAATAGCATCTGCTAGCCGTTAGGCTCAATGCAAACCATCCGACCCTTACGCAGCTTCACTAGGTCGGATTTTGATTCGGAAATTTTGTGTGTGGCGTCTGTATACGATCCGTTGCCCAGACCGATGGTGGTTTTAGACGATCAAGCACGAATTGAACAGGATTGAGCACAAATGGCGGGCCGCGGATCTCCCATTGTGAATCAATGGAGCGACGTCACTTTCCCATCCTTGAAACGTGGTTTAAACATGGTTTCTTCTGAGGGTTTTAGTGTTACGATGGCGCACTCTAGTGGTCTTTTTGTGGTGGTTTATCATCATGGCTTTGAAAACAATGAAATTATACCCTATCATGTTGATAAAATATAGCTATTTCCCGGAAGTTTTAGCGCACATCCATATTTTAAGTTCGCAGGGAATGGGTTTTAATAGTGTGGCTCAATAGCGCCCCCTACAATATTCCAACTGCGCAGCCCCACTATACGGTTTCACCTACATGTACGCAAATCGGTAAACCCCTGAATGATGTCCGGAGAGAAAAAGTCTCTTGGCACCATGTCCGAAACCAAACAGGAAGTTTAAGTGTAATGAGTGTAATAGGTTTAATAGTGTACCAGCGCAGTAAGTGTAAAAGTGTAATAGTGTAATAGTATAATAAGTGTAAAGGTTTTCCTCCCCCACCTCATAGCCGACTTGTTATGTATTTATATCAAATTTGACCCGCTAAAACCAAAAGTGTCAGCCGGTTTCTAACACAATGAAAGTGTTAAATGATTACTTTACTTTAGATATGTGTGTCACAAGGAAAACTGTTTCCAGTAGGACATGTGAAAAATATCTTTCATACTTGACGTTTAACCACTTAAACCCCAGCATCCCTATTCTGGGGGGAACATTCACCAAAATATAAATGATCTACAAGTCACAACGCGTTGTGAGCTTGTACTGTAGATCTGCTATTTTTGGTGAAGAGAGTTACTGTAGGCTGATCTACGGACAAGATGTCAGTAATGGCATAATTGCAACCTACAGTCGCAAAAAGGAGATCCTATAAGCTTTTTGGCTTACAGTATTTACACAGGAACCAACTCTAACCCATACATACTAGACTGTAAGTATCATTAATCATTGTTTTATTTGATCCTCCATTAAACTGATTTCTTCTGATCAAAGTCAGCCTTTATTGATCTGTGTGTATACACGCATGTGTGTGTGTGTGTGTGTGTGTGTGTGTGTGTGTGTGTGTGTGTGTGTGTGTGTGTGTGTGTGTGTGTGTGCGCGTGCGTGCGTGCGTGCGTGCGTGCGTGCGTGCGTGCGTGCGTGCGTGCGTGCGTGTATGTGTGTGTGTGTGTGTTTGTTTAGGCAGGCTATGACCGGGGGGCTATCAGGACAGGAGTGCTAGAACAGACAGTGGCTTGAAATATCTGTAGCTTCAGACACACAGCAGACAGTGGAGATAGCAGGAGGTATCTTCACACAGAGCAGACAGTGAAGGTATCTTCAGGTTCAGACAGTGAAGGTATCTTCAAGGAGGAGACAGCAGGGTGAAGATGGTTCAGTGGATCATTGTGAGCTCTGTGCTCTTTCATGGTGAGTGGATCTAATGAATGATGTCACTATGATGATGTCATCATCACCTAGACCAGATTCTACTGGAAAAATATCTGAGATCGGGACGTCTAACAGAGCAACATTAGCAGAAGTAGCAGTAATAGGTTCAGCGGTAGAGTTGGTAATGGTCAGTGGAATGTCAAGCACAGGCTGACAGGGACACATACGCAGACAGAGGTGGAAAAAGTACTCACATTTTGTACTTAAGTAAAAGTATCAGTACTGCACTGTAGATGTACTCTGTTACAAGTAAATGTCCAGAATTCAAAATGTACTTGAATAAAAATATGAAAGTATTGGCATCAAAATATATATACTTAAAGTACAAAAAGTAAAAGTACTATGCTAATATTAATATTATTAAATTTAGGGCTATATTAATATTGGGTAATATTGCTCATGCTTGTGTTGGGAAATAGCCGGGGAGCCACTGGGCCAAAATGAGAGAGGACCTGTGATGTCATGACATACTCCAAAGTTTTGTTTGTGCTATCAATTTGGTCAATGAGGTACACAGAATGAGAGGCCTGCTCTGCCGGAAATCCTGCGAAAAAAAGTTTCCCATTGACTTCACTATACTGGAAAAAAACACACCAAAAAAAGTAGCATGTGAGGGGTCAAACTAAGGGTTCTTCATGATTCTGAATCCATTGCAAGCATTTGTTTTGCATGAAAAACATTCCTTGGGCTAGATTTCAGCCTCTCAAACCTGTGAAAAGTGATGAGTCATCACTTTTCACCGTTATTTTGGTCCGTTTTCTAGCCCAAGGAATGTTTTTCATGCAAAACAAATGCTTGCAATGGATTCAGAATCATCAAGAATCCCTAGTTTGACCCCTCACATGCTACTTAAAGCATATTTTTTTTGGTGTGTTTCTTTCCTTTATATTGAAGTCGATGGAGTGAATATACAAATGGCCATAACTTTTTTTCGCAGGATTTCCGGCAGAGCAGGCCTCTCATTCTGTGGACCTTGATGACCAAATTAATAGAAAAAACAAAAATTAAAAGTATGTCATGACATCACAGGTAACATCCTATTCTTTGAGCTTTTGGGCCTGTGGCTCCCCGGCTAGAAAATGAAAATAGACAATGTTTTCATGAACTTCATCATTTCTCTCACACAGCTGGGTCGGAGGTAGTGTGGAGGGAAGGGGTTAGGAGGGGAGATGATTGTGTGTGTGTGTGTGTGTGTGTGTGTGTGTGTGTGTGTGTGTGTGTGTGTGTGTGTGTGTGTGTGTGTGTGTGTGTGTGTGCGCGCGCGCGCATCGGGGGTGGGGGGGCAGGGCTAGGTGGGGGGGTTTAGCTTCGGAAGGGGACAGTTTGATCCCCCAACACCATTAGAACATATGGAGTGGAAGGGACGTGCTGGGCCTCTGATTCAGCTCGGGAAAAGGAGTTGGAGAGGCCCTCATCGCGCGCAGCCAATGGCCACGCGCAAGCTTTTTCCACCTTCCGGACGCGCCGCGAGGCCCCAAATACTAACCAATGAGTGGTTACTGTGATCATCGTTTTTCTGGTATAAAGACATTCTAATGGTGTTTTATAGACCATCTAGGACTTGGGAGTAGTGGGCCGATATTCAGATGATGTAGATGTTTCTCTTTTGGTACTTTAAATAGCAATAATGAGGCTATGAAAAATCTTTTCCCCCCATCCACTTCCATAAAATAATCTGCCATGGTGATTCTGTCCCACTGGGATTAAACAAATTAAAACATATATTTTCGGGGGAAACCCCCTGTTTTGCAATGTAACTACTGTACCTTTGTCTTCCCTTTTTATTAATATCACGTAGATGTTTTTCCTTTGGTACTTTAAATAGCAATAATGAGGCTATGAAAAATCTTATTTAAATCTTTAAAAGAATCTGCCCTGGTAAATTTGTTCTACCTAGTAACAAGAGCAAAATGGGGTGGGATTTGACGGGTGCACGTTGCCTTTCCGAAATCTCGCTATTCCGACCATTGAATTCCATTCTTCGAAATGGCGGTGTGTCCAAATGTTATATAAGACCCGCCATTCCGAAAGGAAACAGCACCGCCTTTTCGAACATTGACTTTATTATTCGAAATGGCGTTGTTATTTATTTTTCTATAGCACCCCTCCATTCCGAATAGCCTATAACACTCTCTCTCTCTCTCTCTCTCTCTCTCTCTCTCTCTCTCTACGCGCACGCACTGTGCTTCGGGCATCGCTGCCAAAGTGCACCAAAAAATGAGAGAAAAAGAAAAAAGAATCATGATCATCATAATTACTCATATTTTCGCCGCCTAAAAATAATCACTGCATGCATGCATGCATGCAAGCAAGCATGCGTGATGCCAGATCAATGGTTGTGATGCCTGCTCTGTTAAATTAATTTGATATGTGGGTGGTGCATAGAAAAAGTGCGCAGTCGGGCACAAAATGGATTGCAGCGGCGGCCTCTCTCTCTCTCTCTCTCTCTCTCTCTCTCTCTCTCTCTCTATCTCTCTCTCTCTCTCTCTCTCTCTGAAACGCAGCTTACTTCTCGTTCATGCGTAATTTGGGGCTCTTGGACAGCTCTCCAAAAACCCATCAACATTCAGAAGGCCTTTTCTGATCTATAATTCTCAATGAATGTCTGTTATACTAATTTCTAATTCTCTCCCACCGTCCCCGTCCCCTGTGACCCAACACACAATGTGCGCACATCTACCACATAACGGTATTCGAAACTAAGTTATGATGCCAGACAGAATTTACAGTTAAACGCACACCTTTTAAAACATCCAACAGCAGCTTTCATCCCAGAGCTGTAGTTGCGCTCAACACGCACAGCTGTGAGACGGGACACTTTACTTATGCTTTTTATACATTGTATTATCTTAACTTATTGTTTTGTCTACACACTAAATTAGAAGCCAAATTAAACAAAGCCCAGGCTTAAAATGTGATCTTTCACAGCTGAACTTGTATAGACCTATTTATTTCAAAGTAGACATGAGATTTACTCCACGGCAAAAAAAGGCAAATAAAACAATGGAATTATGAATGATTATTAACATAAAAATGTAAGTATAACAACGGTATAGGCCTACCATACAAATCAACAGTGCACCCCAGCAAAATTGCGGCGCTTATCTCGGTCGGAAACGGGCGATCAAAAAATAAAACCAGCGGCGATAAACCCTGCAATAGCCTAAACCAGACAAATCATATAGAGCCTATACTTAGTTTAGCAAGATATGAATGTATATTCAACGTCTCTCTCTATCTCTCCTCTCTCCCTGTCTGTCTCTCCTCTTGCCCTCCCTCTCTGTTCTATCACTCTCTCCTCGCAGCCCGCTCCGCGCGTAACCTCGCATCACCAGGCTTTCGCCGCGCGTAAAACGTCTCCATTTGCCACGATTTGGCATGCAATATTCTATTTTAGGCATAGCCTATAGGATAATATTTCTCCTCACTCCAGTGGCACTTTCCTTTCACACACACACACACACACACACACACACACACACACACACACACACACACACACACACACACACACACACAGCATCGGTAAAGTCTGTGCCCCGCCGTGCGCTGCTGCGCTATGAGCTGAATCTGCAGATAGGCTTTTCACTCCAGGATACACAGACGAAAAAAACATTAAACATACAGACCAGATGATTGTTCATTGTGGCTGTGATCAGTCAGTTTATCACATCTTTCTGTCAAATTATATAAGGTGCGCAACAGAGTAAGCCTTGATTGATCGATTGATTGAAGAATTTATTAGAAGGTTGCATATGAAAAAGTACAGTTTCATGACAGCGTAAATCACTGATACAGGGTCAACTAAAAGGAGATCCTAGTAAGCTTGTCGCTAATTTACACAGGTAGGCTACCACTGTGTATCTCATATAACAACATATGACAGGCGGATAAAACACAGTACTTATCAATGTACGTATGATGTATCAATAACAAAAATGAAAATAAATACAATAAATAGAAGATATTTACAAAGGACAGGGGGAGGTAAAATGTGTTTGGTCTTTTTAAAGTTTCGAGTTGCAGCCAACTGAAGGTGGCTTTTCAAACCAATTTTGAACTAGGCCTTGGGAATTCCACATTTTCGTGGTAGGGTGCAGGAGAACGAATTGGAGACGTTTTAGTGTCTGTCAAATTGGTTGTACGTGATTAGTGGAGCGCCCTCTTGTAATTGTGGACATCCTTGACGTTTAGGAAGTAGTTATAGGCCTAGTTGTCATGAAGTTCAGGCAGTTCCCTTTTTCAGCTGTGAGACTGTAGTCTAATTAGCAGATGTCATCTCTTGTCGAATCCCCACACCAAAAACTCCACTCATACCTACAAACCTCCAGACATCACCACTTTGATCCTTAATTGGTGGACCATATTCGTTTGATGTCACAGCAGGAGCTAATGACCGGCGCAATTCACACATCTATTGTTTGTTTTTCCTTGAAAGCAAATAATGACCGCGCTAATTGATCCATTGATAACTGGGAGCTATACCAGTGGTTCTCAACCTGTGGGTTGGGACCCAAATTATTTTGTCCCCAAAGATGATTAACTTAATATGCACCATTTTAACAGTAAACAAACCAACAAAGTCTACGTCTATAGAGCAGTATCTGCACATTTCTAACAAACTAAACATTAATCTAAACATTGGCCAAATTGTCAAATATTAGAGGCCCATTTCTGTCTCATATACGTAAGTGCAACCACTTTTAACACGCTGTCTGTGATGAGGGGCTGCCTGCGGTGCTGAACTGACTGACTTCACGTTCTCGTGTGCAATGGGAAAATTATCTGTCTGTCTGTCTGTCTGTCTGTCTGTCTGTCTGTCTGTCTGTCTGTCTGTCTGTCTGTCTGTCTGACTGACTGACTGACTGACTGACTGACTGACTGACTGACTGACTGACTGACTGACTGACTGACTGACAGACAGACAGACAGATAAATGAATTAATAGGCCTACTGTCATTGCATTTCCATTTTTCAATAATAAACCGAATAGCGCAAGTAGGCCTATAGGGTCAACGAGTCAAGTCAACCCAATTAGCGCAGCAGTCCCACAGCTGGTCTGAATGGACTCTGACCAGCTCTGCGCTTCTCAAAGTTACATTAGATAATTTAACCATTGTGGCACATTCTCAGACAACTAATGATAGTCTATTCTGCATTCTGGTTGTCGTCACCCCAAATAACGGATTACTTCTTCATGGACCTTCAAAATGCATCACATCACATCACATCACATCACAGCGGCAGGCCGGCAGCGACAGTAGGTAAAGGGTTATTCACAATTCACAGTCTTTATTCAGTTTATTGGATGACTTTTCAGACAGTAATGAATAATGATAATGAATGCAGGAGCAGCACAGCCAGCCTGCAGGTGCACTTACTGCGGGCGACCACCGTGCACCCAAATCGATTATCACAACAACCATTGATCAGGCATCACGCAAAATTTTGGCATGCATTCCGTGTTTATTTTTAGGCGGAGCAAATACCGGTAGGCCTATATATTAGTTATTAGGCTCTGAATCTATGATGATGATCGGCTTGGCCTTTTCTTCTTCTTTTTTTATTTTTTGGTGCCCTTTGG